>NW_028230457.1:11327081-11488953 GCF_043228905.1 Azolla caroliniana
CAAACTTGTTTTGTTTTCCACCCATATGTAACTTCTCATCAATCAAACACAAAAAGTGGAAACCAAGTTGTGATTTGACTCGCAAATTAATTTAAATTGGGTCTCAATGGCTCAGGACTGGGATCACCCATAATTACATTTGTGAAGTTCTCTTTAGTAGTGAGAGGATTTGATGGTCATCACTTCATACGGAAAACTAATACAATCACTGTAGTCGGTAACTCCTACCAGTAAAAGCAGTTCCTCTGTTTGCTGGCTGTTGAGTTGTTTGATGGTTGCCTACCTGAGGACGTACATTTAACCACCTTAGGACAAGCTTATGTCTGGGAATACAATTAAGGAATATCTTCCATTCCCTACATTTAAGGGATCATGAACGTCAATAAAATACACTACTCACATTTCCCAGATCTTCTAAAATGCCCCCTTTTTTTAATAGCCACTCCCTTTTGTTTTAAAAATTTCTCCAACATACCCATTCCGTTGTAGAATTCCATTAAACTACTCTATAAGTCATGCAATGCAATTTCAAGAAGCTGAAACATCCTCGTGTTTTTTGGCCCCAAAGGCATTTGGAGAATTGAAAAACAAAGGTGTATATCACAGCTTTTTACCTCCCAACTTCCGAGAACTAAAATCCAAGAACAAAACAAAAAGAAGGAAATCCAAGGATACACCCAAAGGGGAGTCTTCAAATAATTGCGTCCCCCATTGCGTGGATGTAGAACCGTCAGAAAGTGGTATAGATGTCCAACTATAATTCCCATCAAATCGGGCAGAATAGGTGAGCCAAATATGATGTTCATCCCTAACATAGCCCAAGGCAAGTAGAATCCCTGTAAATTAAAAGCACGACTTTATCAATTACTTCTAAAGCAACATTTTACCCCATTCAACGCATCTTATATTGCTAGAAAACAAACCTGTACAGAGAAAAGACCCATAATGTTCACACTAGTGCTTGCGAACTCTCTGCTCCACACATATAAGAGCATAAAAATTACGGAAGGACCCAGAAAAAAAAGGCGTAAAGGCAATCCGAATACCTTTATGAAACAAAATATTTTCCAATGAGATACAGGAATATGCTTTAGGATATTTCAATAAAATATGAGCATATGCTTCTACCCAAAACAAAACAAAGTTCAAGTAGGTATATGGATTATCTCACCACAAGAGAGAGCATTGAAAAAATGAACATCCAGAGAAAATCAGCTGTTCGTTGAACAAACGGTCCATTCTCAAGCTGCACTCCGTACCTCGCTCTGCATAAAATAGGAAATGCAGATTTAGAGTACAATGAGAAACGCAGAAATCGGCTCAGTACTGAGTCTTGATACAAGAAGTCGAACATATGTAATCAACAGACTCAAGGAATTTTAATAACAATTGGGCAACTATGAAAACTTTATTCCTATATTCCAAGGATGAGAAACATGTCATGCAGATTTTGTTTGGATTCTCTTCATTGATGGATTTCAAATACTAGCCTACAAAGCATGATTGCATTGGCATAGGGACCTGATCATGAGAGCATTTTTGGCTGAGAAAGTAAGCTTAAGGTTAAAGACACTAGAGATCTTGAGGTAGACATTGACAAAACCGAGCATTCACAGCAGCATTCAGTTCTGGGTTGTAAATAATAAATAAAAGCAAGCTCATGCAGTAAGAATAGAGTAACTTAAGAAGATTTGACCTAATAAAAATGAATCAACATCACACCTAAATTCAGTTTCCACTTTATAGTAAGCTATAGCAACACCAAATCAAACAGCACACCAGATGTAATTTCAGTGTACAGTCAAAGAAGAGAAAAACAACAAAACCTGCACATCACATTCGCCCACCCCACTTTGCCAGCAAGAACCTTCACAAGTTCAGTGGGTAACCAGGATGATGGCAAAAGTCTTTCCATAAGACATGAGCCACTATGTATTAGAGCTTTCTGCATGAAGACATATCCACAACTACCATGCCTCCACTTTCCTTCACGAATTTTTAGCATTATTCAACAGGGATAGTTGTGGGTGGAGATTTGGAATAAGTCAAATATGGATTTTGAGTTTTGGTAGAAACACAAAGCGTTACCGCAAAAGTGCCACAAGTGTGGTAGACGGGGATATATGGCCAGCAACTGCAATGTCAAAAGCTAAGAGTCAGAACCCTCTCATTCGGGGTCAGCCGAGAAGGCTTTCACACGTTCAACTTAAGATGAACGAGTGGAATTGAGGATAGTGAAAGAAACTAGTAGTGTTGAGTGAAAAGGCCTTGGGAATGAGTGCTCGTGTGTGGGTCACTGGTAGACTCCTTGCACTGAGATAAAAGACCAATTTGACCAATGATAAGATGATTGGCAAATGCTGAATATTGGCTATACCATAAGTTTTCTGGAAGTCAAGAGCAGAAATCCATCGCAGCACTAAACAACTACGTGAATATACAGAAAGAGAAGTGAACTTCTTTGTGTTGCATTCATTAGTTGGGAATGAGTGCAAGAGCGTATCTGATTCTAAGTTGTAGCATAGGCACTTTGGTCACTGAAAGAGAGATGATGATGGGGTGGTCAGATCCAAAATACAAAGGGAGTGGGTCGCTGTGTGAGGAGAGAGAAAGTAGAGAAGACAGTACATAAAATGGAGAGGAAACCCTAGCCGCTAAAGTCCCTATCTCATGATGAGAGGTTTGGGATAAGTAACCTTTAGGTCATTTTGGCATGTTCACAAATGGCCAATGATCAAAAGTTATAAAGATCATGTAAATGCCTATAACCCCCCAAATTGGGGCCAAAAATATAGTAAAGATGTGTCTAGAAAGCTCTCGAATGGAGCTTTCACATGGAAGGGTCAAAATATACAAAAAGGTGAGTCATTGGGACCTTTATCCCCAACAGGCACCTGAGTTTTTCAATATTGCAAAGTATGAGGATTGCCTGATCCACAATCAACATGAGAAGTCTATTCTGCAGGAGCCAAAGAGCGGAGCTAAGTCTCCTCTAGAGTTAGCCTGGGATGTCTTCCACAAAAAGATGGAAACAAATGCATAGGGAAGATCATGCTGCTTCATAGTCAAGGACATGGTTGAAACTCTTTGAAAGTTTAAACGATAGTTACAAATGGTGTGTGGATGGCAGATACATGGATGGGGACTATCATCTATGGGTGAGTGTGCTTTGCCATTTCAGAGAAGAAGATAGTTTTGTAGTTTGGCATCATTTCATTGAGGGATCGTGAAGCAACTGTAATGCATCCCATCTCATTCAAAAATTTGAAGTTGGTTGTAGATCCCCAAGTTTGGATGGCATGCATGTACACATAAGGATAAAATCATCATGACATATGGAAACCAAACCAATCCATGCCTCAGATTGCTCATACACTAAGGGTAAAACTAAAGTCTTTATGCTGCCGCATTAGTGGAATTGTTCATACATCACTACATTCCATGCAATATTGAGAAATCATGGTTGATCTTCAAAAATGCATTTGTGTGAAGCTACCGAACACATAGTGGGCATCTAAAAGCACCACCTCGTAACATATGGTTCAATGATGAAAGTAAAGCAGCTAAATACAAGTTCAAGACCATTCTCAACATGAGAAAACATGGGAAAAATGTAGCAAGGGAAAACCATATCCAGCAAAAGGAAAAAGCAAAGACAATATGAACTTCATAAAGCAGCACAAGATACATTATGTCTTCAAAAGGACCCAGCAGGGGCCTAGAGAGCTACCAAAAGAACAGCGCACGGAATTAAAGGGAGATTTCTCTTCAGCTTAAATCTTCACATATGTGGAGCCGTGAAGGACAAAAGACCAATGAACAACACGTTTCTCTTAGAGCACATGGAAGCTCAAAGAGGTAACAAAAAGCATGAAAAAAACTTCAAAATGCCATGGCTATAGATACACTTCATTCACATTAAAAAAATGTCAAAATGGTCTAATACACTTCATTCCAAAGGAAGTAGCACCAGTTTTACCTCAAGATCAAAACAATATTTAGATCACGACATCATACGTCAGAGGAAATAGAGATCAGATCACCAACATCACACAATCATGGTGAAACTTTCTATGGTTGAACTCTGAAGTTGGTACTTCTGAACATCAACTCAAGTGAATGGACTGAAAAACACATCTGTTTTCCGACCAAAAGACAGCAATATTGATCATCCGATTTGACTGCAGGTAATAATGGAAGAGAATCGACTTAAAGGAAAGCCAATATTTTGTTGCCTTATATATTTCCAGAAGTCTTTTGACAAAATTCTAAGGACAAATTTATGGGAAAGAACGGCAAAACCTCAAGTACAAACAAGGATGGCAATGGTGGCCCAGATATACAAGCAAATAATACAATTTGAAGACCAGATAAGGCGTTTCTAAGAGTTCCAGGGCATTATTGGAATGAGACAAGAATTCCTGTATCACCTACTACAGGCCGTCTATACATTGACCAACTAAAAGAGTTCATACAAGCAACTTTATAAGAACATGAGAAAGAATCACACTGGTGATTTCATGGAAACATTATCGCCTCTGATTTACAGAAACAATGTGGTGCTTCTCACATATTCTCAACTGAGACTGCAAAAGCTTTTAAATATCATACATACTTTCTGAGATTCGCCTAAATTTTGAGTGTCTCATGCATCCCAGTTTCTTTTTTATGACTTTTACATTTGCGCAACATTTCCGAATGTATACCTCGGATAAGAATATACTGAGATTGTACTAAGGAATCCTTAGCTCAGGCAATTCGCTTACAAAAACAAAGACTTCGTAGAATCTAAATCCATTCAAATTCTTTCTCACTCCATCCATTCTTTGAGATCACCCACAGGCATTTTAAAAAAGCAAACGACATTACACTTACATCATTATTAACCGAATTCCAAAAACCATTGAGAACTTCCCCAGGAAGAAAAAGTTTGTCAACAGTCTCCACACCTGTGGAATGCATGAAAAAGAACTAAAAATGCGTTTTTTTTAATATCACTTGTAAACAATGTTAATATATTAATATTTAAAATAGCAGTAAAATCTATAGTGTATTGGGAGATGGGGGCACAACCTGAAACCGATAGAAAACCTCTTCATAATCCAGATAGATGTGGTTTACATTTAGTAAGCCAATCTGGTAACCGACAGTCATCAAGAAACAGATTGTTCCAAAGGCCTTGCTCACAGGTGGTAACGATTTGTAGTAACTGAAGAGAATTCAAAAAATAAATAAATAAAAAAGATATGGAAAGTGAGCTTAAACATGGAATGCATTCTGTTTTATATCTACTGTATATTAAGCATGACATTTTTTTTTCCATATACGCAGCTATTCTGTATACGCCCCCATGCCAACAATTGTGCACATTCATAACCAAACATCTTTGCAGATCACATTATGGTATAAACGTGCGTACCTAACTATGCATGTATGTGTGTATGTAGGTATCTATCTATCTATCTATCTATCTATGAAATCATTGAGAGAGAAAGAGAGAAAGGAAAGAAAGCAAGCAATTAGGAACAGAATGAATTCTGTTTTTATTTATAATTTTGGAAGGATGAGAGAAAAAGAAGGGGGGGGGGGGGGGGGGTAAGCTTACTCTGCAGGGGAAGACATCGCTCGGAGTGGGAGGAACTGAGAGAAGAGGTCGGATCGAAGCTCGACAGGGATGGCGATTGGGCGAAAGAAGAAGAAGAAGAAGATCCGTCGATGCAGCAGCAGAAACAGCAGGAAGCAGGGGAAGCAGAGGAAGCAGGGGGGGACCCTTTTCCTCCCTTTTCAACCGTCCGATCTATCGCCCATCATCAACGGTTCAGATTGATTCTGATGCTTTCCTTCACTTCTTTCTTTCTCTCTTTCTTTCTTCTCTTTTTTGTTTGTGTCTCGAGTTCGAATCAAAGTGATGCTCCTGCTGCTCCTCTTCCTTGATGGGAATATGAGACTAAATCAGGATGATTAAAACTTCAAACACTAATTAACACTAGATGAAACCACCAGACGGAAATGAGTGTACACCAAAAATTTTAACATGGAAAACCCAAAATAGGGAAAAACCACAGGAACTGTAGGTTCCAAACAACTTCACTATATCTTTGAGTACAATGGAATACGACCTCACTAGAGGAGTGTATCTACCTCAAGGCAATGACCTTGGTTACAACCTTCACCCAATCGGGTGGATAGAATAACAAATATTACAAACTAAGTACGACCTCTCTACGTTTTGACTAGAGAAATGTCCTAGCCTCAAGGCAATAGCCTTGGCTACAATCTTCACCCAATTGGGTGGATACAACAACAATAAGCACAAGGAATGTGCTAGCCTCAAGGCAACAACCTTGGCTACAATCGTCACCTGATCAGGTGGATAAACCAACAACAATAAGCACAAGGAATGTGCTAGTCTCTCTACGTTTTTGTCTAGAGGAAATATATTAGCTTCAAGGCAACAACCTTTGCTACTATCCTCACCCGATTGGGTGGATAAACCAAGCAAATAACCTTATTATTCTTCACCCAACTAGGTGGATAGAAAAACTAGCAAAATAGGAAACAAGAAAACAACACGAAACAAAATAACCTGATGCGAGTAGACAGGAGAGGTGTTGCACAGTTGTGGTTCTCTGTCAGCATGACCAACTCCTCACAGGTCTCTGTCTCCTCACTCTTTCATTCTCTGTTTTCTTCTCTATTTTCTGTTTTTTCTCTTTGTTTCTGCTTTGCTCTGTGTTCTCTTAGAAAATCAGATCACGCTCTGTTTCCCCTTTCTCCTTTTTATGTTTTCCTCCTTCTTGTCCAACGTCTATGTACCTGTGTTCACACACACACACACACAAAAAAAACATACAAAAGAAAAAAGGGCATACAAACACACATATATAAAGCTAATCATACATAATTATAACTTTTCCCCTTTTTGGCCGTGAGCCAATTTGGCGCTCAACCGACTCCCAATCGGTTGTATCCTCAGCCGATTGCTGACACGCAGTTGATTCTCAATCACCCCTTGGCTCTATGTTGTGGGCTCCATGTTAAAGAAAATGTGCAGAAACGTTTAGACAGAACCGGCTCAGCCGGATAGCAACAAATAATAAGAGGTTTAATGGAGAAGCTTAATACATAGAGAGTATACGCGGGAGAGAGAGAGAGAGAGAAAGAGAGAGAGAGAGAGAGAGAGCAAAACATAAACTCAATTCAAAATAACTCTAAAACTCTGTACATACAATGTGCTATAACAACACTATTTAATTATACAAAGTCCATAAAAGACTGATTGAAGTACTGACAGGTACTTCAATGCTCATACGAGCGATTGACACTAACTACGAGACAATGATTACATAGTAGTCTAGGCTACTACTAGGTTTCCGGTTCCCGCTCGAATCCGGCTCTCCAATCCATCTCACCGATCCGGCCAGTTGTATCTGGATACCGATCCGGATCCGGTTGAGCTTGCTTACTCAACACTCCCCCTCAAGCTCAACTTGAGGTTGGATCATGATGTCCTTGTCTGTGGCAGTCGGTTCTTCTACCCGGCTCCTTTTGGCGTTGCTCCGCCTTGCTCGCGCTCCTCGTCCGGTCCGGTCCTGTTTGCCTTGACCCTTTTGGTTCTGTGCACCTCGACCTCCTCAGTCAGCTTGTCTGCTCAACAGGCCAATTTCAGCTCCTTCGTTGTTATGACTCTGACGCTTGTCGACCCATCTGTTCCTTCGTGTTGGTCTCGACTTCTGCTGCCTTCTCGTCCGGTTAGCCTTTAGTTGATCCGGCTTCTCCGAATCGGCTTTCTCCGATTCGTTCCAGCTCTTGTTCGAGTTGGTAGTTTCCAACTCGTCTTCCGTTTTTAGGCCCTTCACCACATCGGACCATGTCTGGGTCTTGGCCTTCTTCCGATCGGCTCTGTCCTTCTTGACTCTGCCACCATTGTCGCTTGCCCAACTTGTTTGGATGTGCCGACTCCTTCGGTCGACTCGGCTACCCTTTTCTGCTCATCTCCCCCCTTGGTCCTTTCTTCCTCTCTGGCTCCTTGTCTAGTGCCATCATTGGTGCCTTTGCCCGTTCCTGTTCTCCCCCTCAAGTGCGGCACATCAAGATGTTGTACACCAAGCATTTCGGTGAAGTGTTGCAACTTTTCTGATCCGAGCGGTTTGGTGAAGATGTCGGCAACCTGCTGATCTGTCTGAACATACCGAAGTTCGACTTCACCACTCAAAACCCGCTTACGCACAAAGTGATAGTGGACTTCTATGTGCTTCGTCCGAGCATGGAACACGGGGTTCTTGGTGAGCTAAATGTTGCTCATGTTGTCACAGTAGATCAAGATCGGGGTCGATACCTCAATCCGCAGGTCTTGCAGTAGTCGTCGAAGCCAGATGGCTTCATAGGTGGCATTGGTAGCACCCCGGTATTTAGCCTCAATGCTCGATAGAGCCACCGTTGGCTGCTTTTTGCTGCTCCACACAAGAGCTGCGCTACCAAGAGAAAACATGTAACCGGAGGTGGATCGGCGATCCAATGCATCACCAGCCCAATCGGCATCTGTGTATCTGACTAGCTCTTTAGTTATACCGTGTCAGTATAATAGTCCCCGGTCCTTCGTGCCGCTAACATACCAAAGTATCTGGTGTGCGCACTGAAGGTGCTCGACGGTCGGCTTTTGCATGAACTGGTTGATCACTCCAACTGGATAATTGATGTCGGGTCGGGTGATTGTCAAGTATATCAGGCTTCTGACTATTTGTCAAAACCGTTTCTCATCGCAGGCCGGTTCGGAGTTGAGACAGAGCTTTTGGTTCCGATCTAGGGGTGTGGAGATCGGTCGGCATTCCTTCATGTTGAACTTGTACATCATATTCAACACATAATGGCGTTGCAAGAGCAATATGCCGTCGGGGGTTCGGATCACCTCAATCCCAAGAAAATAATGAAGGTCCCCCAGGTCCTTCATCTGAAATGCGTTCGACAACTGGGACTTCACTCGGCCAATTTCATTGAGTCCGGGTTCGGTGATGACTAAATCATCTACATAAAGTAAGATGCAAACCGAACCATCCGGACCTTGTTGGATGAACAACAATGAGTCGGATTTAGAGGTCACAAACCCCATCTTACGCAACCGGTGCGTGATCTTCGCATTCCAAGCTCGGGGGGCTTGTTTTAGACAGTAAAGTGACTTCTTAAGCCGGCACACTGCCGACTTGTTCATCTCCGACTGAAAATCGGGAAGTTGGATCATATAGACCCGTTCTTGAAGGTCGCCTTGAAGAAATGTATTCTTCATGTCCATCTAGTGAAGATGTCACCCCCTTGCCGCAGCAACCACCAATACCACACGAATTGTCGTCATCTTCGCTACCGGAGCGAAGATCTCGTCGTAGTCGATTTTGTGGGTCAGTGCATATCCCTTCGTCACTAACCGGGCCTTGTACCGGTTAACCGAACCGTCGGTTTACAATGTCGGGGAGGGTCAACGAGGTCCCATGTGTCGTTGGCATCGAGTGCCCACATTTCTTCTTCCATAGCGGCACACCAATTTGCGTCCTTTGCCGCTTCTGCATAGCTCTCTGGCTCACACACTTCCGCCACTTTGGTCATCTATACATAATGATGCACCATGTACTCATTGTACCCGTACCGCGTAACGGGGTTCTTCTGGCAAGAAGACTGGCGTAACTTGTCATCACCCGATTTGGGGCCCTTCTTGGCCGGTTCAGACTTCGTTCCCGAAGATCCGCCTTCATCCTTGCCAGAGTCGTATTCGCTCCAATCCGACTCAACATTATCGGTTTCGTATTCCGACATCTTCTTCTTCCCCTTCTCTTTGCGTGTGAACCGTCTCCTTGAAGGTTTCGGAAACATTCGAAGACTTCTCTCTTCCTCCCAATGAGGTAGATCCATGTGTGTCGGTCGTAGTCGTCGATGAAGGAGACGAAATACTGACTCCCGCCAAGACTAACGTTCTGTGTCGGTCCCCATACATCCGAATGTATTAGATCGAGCTTGTTACGGCTCCGGTTTCGTTCGATGGGGAATGGAAGCAGGTGTTGCTTCCCGAGTTGGCAGGCTTCACAAACTTGGGCCTTCCGGCCACTGAATTTTGGCAAACCGAACACAACCTATTTCGATTACAAGTCTTGAAACCTCCGGTAATTGACGTGGTCGATCCGCTAATGCGAGAGATCGATGTCTGAGTCAATCTTCTGTACTTTGGCAAACATGGCGGTGCCAACGTCATTAATGTTGAGGATGAACATCCTCCCTTCTTTGTGCCCTTGCACGATTATCCAGCCTTCTTCCTCGATGAAGCACCCGAGGTGCGTAAACCTATTCAACCGATCCGGATCCGGTTGAGCTTGCTCGTTCAACACTCCACTTGAGTGGATATGCCAAACAGGAACTGAGAGAAGATGTCGGATTGAAGCTTGACAGGGATGACGATTGGGCAAAAGAAGAAGAAGAAGATCCGTCGATGCAACAGTAGAAACAACAGGAAACAGGGGAAGCAGTGGGGACTTTTTTCCTCCCTTTTCAACCGTCTAATCTATCGCCCATCATCAACGGTTCAGATTTATTATGATGGTTTCCTTCACTTCTTTCTTTCTTTCTTCTCTTTTTTGTTTGTGTCTGGAGTCAAAGTGATGCTCCTGCTGCTCCTTTTCTTGACCACCCACTCATTCATTTATCATCTGAGATCAATATGACCTGAGATTGATTGATAGATTATATTATCGTCTTCGGAGGTCAAATGTGACTTATAGAGAAAGAAAGAAAGATATATTAACGTCTTCTAAGGCCAACTTTGGCGCATGAGACAATTGGTGACCTAGAGAGAATGAGAGAATGCATGGCATTTTGCGGAGTTGTGTGGAAGTATTCTCGAAGTGATATATTTGTGCCATCGAGGATCTGAAACCCATGGACCATTGTACTATGTTTTCTGCCTCTTTCTAAAATCTCCTTTATAGGATGTATATCATGAATATGTTGGTATACACTTAGAGGGAGCAACAATATAAATATCCACACATTTGGATTTCAAAGTTGTTGCTTAGTATTATGTTGGTTTTGATAAGCACTTTGGGTACAAAGTACAGAGATTTGGTTCAGACACGAAGACGTCACGCTCCTTTAGATAACTATGGCGAAATGAGCACACATGGTTTTGTGCTTTCTGATATCATAATTTTGTACCTTATTGTAATAGTAGATTTGTATATTTAGTGTATTTTCTTGGCTACCAACCATACGTTGTAAGAGAACATTTTGTACAAGGCGGCATTTTGTATATGGGTTATACATATGAATGAAAACATTCATTTTGTATATGGCACATTTTTTACAAGTCACTATTTTGTATATCTATTATACATACAAATGAAAACAACCATTTTGAAAGTGTAGGTTAAAATTGTTAGTTTTTATTTTTATTTTTAATAAAAGATATCCTGTCATTAGTATAAACAATTACAAGATTTTAAACCTCTATGTGATTGGCGGGGGAAACAACCATTTTGGCGGCTGAAAATGCCAATAAGGAGTGTGTTGTAGTTGGATGTCATGAATGGAGTAGTTGTCCAGATTATAAGAAACTCACTCCGTTGAGCAATTTTAACCTCAAAGTCTCCAACTATACCATCCCGTTGACCCTTCAAAGTATGAACTATGTCTAACCAAATGTTCGAAACCACTTCAACTGGTGGTGTTTTAAGTTGATGGAAAACGAGAGAACACTGAGCCTTCCAAATGTGATATACAATGGTACTACTCAATATCTCCCATACTGGCTGGACTTCCTTCCTTACTCCTGAAAACTGTAATGATAGCAGTGGTAATGTATGAACACTTCCATATTTGGTGTAAAATCCATGGTCCATAGATTCATTGTCACAGGTTAAAATTGTTAGTTGCCAAATTGGGTGCGCAATGTTGATGATCATGTTCAAACTTATAATATAAGGCCAAATTCTATACATAATATGGAGATCACACTCATTTTGAAAGTCAGTATTAATTTTTTGTCGTTTCATCGGGTGTGCAATGTTGGTTATCACTATTTGGAAACTTATAGTGTAATATCAATTTGTATGTGTAATGTGGAGATCACAATCATTTTGAAAGTATATATTGATTGTTAGCTGTGTCAAATTGGATGTGCAATGTTGGTGATTATGTTGAAGCTTATAGTGTAGTGTCAATTGATTTGCATAATATGAAGATCCTTAGGGTTTTGGCCTTGGTACTTAGGACATTTTGTGGCGCCTACCATTGTGTAATTTGAAGTTGTTAAGTTAAAAGTTGTGTAATCGGAAGTCTTTTGGGTTTTTTGTGGAAATTTGGTGTAAGATTTTGATGTCATTTTTTTACACTTAGAAAAATTTGATGTCTGAATTTGAGTCAGGCGCCCCCAATAAGATAGTAGGGTGGGTGCATGATGATAGAGGTGGTCAAAGTCAAGAGTCTGATGACAGAGGCAGTTAGATAGTTGCTTTTTGGATGAGGCATTTTTGTTTTTCTCATAGATATCAGACGATGCCGATTGCACGCACCCTCAGCTAAGCACCTTGCAGTGTCCATGGCCGTGATTCCCTCACTAGGAAAGCATATTTATGATTTGGTAGCAGATAGACACAAGCATACATACATAAGTACGTAATATACTTGAATGCATTGGCAAAACATTCTCTTTCCATATGATTGCAAACGAATGCGTATGTTATCAAAACATTCATATGTTTTTAAAAATATTTTTTAGCTTAGAAAAAACTTTGCCAAATAAATAATGAATACAAAAGTATGGTATTTACCATACTTGGAGGGTGTTTACCATGCTCGAACGATTGAAAACATTCTTGAATGCGAGTGCACGTATGGTTCGTATGGTTCATACTATGATTCCATACATACATACCATCCCATACATTATAGTACACACACACACACACACACACACACATACATGCATGCATTCATACCATACCATACCATACCATACATTACATACATACATGCATACATACCATACCATCCCATACATAACATTACATTGCTCATGTCTATTCTGCATCAAATCATAAAGAGGATTGGCGAGGGAATCGCGGCCACAGACAGTGCACGTCGCTCAGAGGAAGGCGCGTGCGATCTGCACCGTCAGATTTCGACAAGGAAGAACGCGCGAAAAAAACCTTGTCAGAGGTCGCCCAACTTTGACCGTTGCAAGTCGCCCAACCTTTGTAGGTCACCCAACCCTGACCTTTGCAAGTCGCCCAACCGTGTGGTCGCCCAACCAAATGTATCATTTTGACCAAAATCTTCAAATAAGCTTGATCATTACCCTTAAAACTTACAATAACATATCAAACAGTAACAAAATCCAACCTTAAATTATTCAAAATCGACGATCTTCACCATACTTAACATAAAACAAATAATCATCTTAAAAGTTAAAAGTTAAAAAACATAAAAAACATAAAACTTAAAACAGAGATCAACTTATAACATACTTGAAACATAAATCTACATATGACATATTTGAAACATAAAACTTAAAACATAAATCAACATATGGCATACTTGAAAAATAAATCACCATATGACATCCTTTGAACGTAAATCCACTTTAAACATCGTAAACCCAAATCAACATGTGACATACTTGAAACAGGAAACTTAAAACATAAATCAACATATGACATACTCCCAAATGCATTAGTCTGCAAAACCACTCAAGCTATGTTTATGGCTCATCCGGAGATGATGGCAAGATGCGGCCACAATTCTTGCAACAATCAACATTTGAGTCCCTTAATCTAAAGGTCAAGGCATCACAATGCAAGCATAGAATCTTCTCTGTCGCAGATATTGGCAACCGCCTCCTAGCTCGACTTGCGCCTCTTTGTATTTTTCCAGTGTGTGCCTTGGAAGTGTTTGGGGAGCTGCCAATAAGATATTGTGAAATGTTGACTGCTGCTCCCCTTTTTGCACCAATTGCTTGCTTACGCCTTACGGATCCACGGTCTTCTTCATTGGTTGGTTTCGGTGCACCTGCGTGATACACCACCGTCTGACTCATTTCTTCAATGGACTCCATACATGCCAAAATTGTTGCACGGTTGAGGGATCGTAACCCTTGCCTAAGACATTGAATAGCCCCCTCAGCCGTTTGTAATTTTGACTCCCATCCCTCCATTGTGATGTTATAGGTTTTGTCTCCTCGACCAGTTCTACCTTTGTCTCCACTTCCGTCTCTGTGAAATGGTCATTGCGCATATGGGTTGCATGATCTATAAAAGGCAATGACCCACAGATGTGGCATGTGCCTCTCAATAATCATCCTGATGCTGAGTATATGCTGGTTTAAAAAATCAAATCAATTGGAGATCACAACTTCAAGTTGGTTTAAAACCACAAATCAACTAAATTAGATCACAACTTGAGATTGGTTTAAAACAACAAATCAACTTGAGATAAACACTTGTTGTAAACAACTTTTCCATTAATAAGTACTCACGATATACAATGAGTCGATTCTCGCTATACAAAATTTGTGTGGATTCCAAAATATAGTTACAACATCAGCTCTATAACAAAATCTGTGTTGAAAACAACAAACACAAAATTTACAATATGGAGCCACCGGTTGCAAGTGCAAATCCTAGTACCCTTCATGCCCACTCGTCCACATGAATCCGAAGTGAATCCACTTCGCGTTTGGTGAACCACATCTTTGTGCCCTATCACAAAAAATGCATAAGAACACACACCTATCATTATCTTAATGCTTGTGGTAGAATGATTAGGTTAGTTGGTGTGGTGGAATGAGACTATGCTGAAGTTCAACAAATGTATCTAGGTTTTCTTGTGTGGATCAGACATGGTAAGCAATGATCTCCATGATTTAGTGATGGTACGGCCCATGTACCGTATGACCCTAATCCCTAATCCCTCACTTCCAAATCTCCGAATATGTTATATCCTACTTATCATGTTGCAATAATTAGATGCCCTCTATGTAGTCTAATCCTTCCTTTTATGTAGTAAAATCCCAATCCCTCAACAAGAAAAAAAATCGCTCAACTATTCCAAACCCTAATCCCTCAACTATTCCTACCACATGTAAAAAAAATCAGATAAAGTGATGTAATAGGGTTTGGTACATACATAGGAATAGTGATGGAGGAGATTGATTGCCACTTATGTCGATTGCAGGCCGCCTGACGATAATTTTCTTTCCCGGCAAAAAAACCCTGTCAATCTCGTTTGAAAAAATGAGAGATAATGGCATGTTTTAGGCTTTTATAGTCGTCGGTTGGGCGACTTGCATCTTATATTGAGTTGGTTGGGCGACCAACTCAATATAAACTTACCTACGGTTGGGCGACCTGCTTAAACCAGTCACCCAACTGTTTTAAAAATATACGGTTGGGTGACCAACTTAATATAAACTTACCTGTGGTTGGGTGACCTCTGCAGAAATATTTTTTTTTTCGTGCGTTCTTCCTTATCGAAATCTGACGGTGCAGATCGCACGCGCCTTCCTCGGAGCGACCTGCACCGTCTGTGGCTACGATTCCCTCACCGGCCCTCTTTATGATTTGATGCAGAATAAACACGTCGCATACATACCATACCATACCATCCCATACATTACATACATACCATCACATTCCATACACACATACATGCATGCACACCTACCATCCCATACATCCCATACATACCATCACATCCCATACACACACACATACATGCATGCACACATCCCATCCCATCCCATACATACATAGACCTACATAGACATACATACATTACATACATACCACCCCACACATACATGCATACACATCCCATCCCATCCCATCCCATCCCATACATACATTATATACATACATGCATGCATACATAGCATTCCATCCCATACATATATAGACATACATACATTACATACATCACATGCCGGAAGCTTTTACCTTTGATTATGTATTTCTTTTGAGTTTTTACATTTCAAACCCTCTCTCTCTCTCTCTCTGTGTTTCTGTTTCTGTGTGTTTTGTTTTGGGTCATTCCCGCCTCACCAAATCCTTCTTTTTGTGTTATAAAAATTGAACTGAATCTCCTCGTCTATCTCACTCTCAGTGATCCTCTCTCTCTCTCTCTCTCTCTCTCTCTCTCTGTGTCTGTGTTTGTCTGTCTGCTTCTTGTTTACAGATTACAGTGATATATATATAAGTCTGTGTGTGTTCTTCAAAAGGAAGTTATACACTTATCTTCTTCTTCTTTGGGTAAGCTGTTTTATACATTTAATTCTTGGTTCTGTTCTCCATATTTGGATTAGGGTTTCTTCTTCTTCTTCTTCTTCTTCTTTTCGTCCTCTGTTTAACAATCACTTCCTTAGGCACCGATCGCATTGAATTTAAAATCTTGTAAAAATGGTTACACTAATGAAAGGATATCTTCTTTACAAAAGAAGAAGAAGATAACAATCACTTCCTTAGGGCATCAGAACATATCCTCTTGTCTGTTTAATCAGGTCGTGATCAAAATCGAAAATTTCTCTTTTTCATTTCCAATCTCTCTCTCTCTCTCTCTCTCTCTCTCTCTCTCTCTTTCTTTTGCATTACACATGTATACATTCAGACACCCGCATTTGCATACAGAAAATTTAAGGCGCAAAAGAATTGTATGATTTGATTGCTACTTTTGAACACACTATTGGGGAATCACCATTTCATTCAAACATTGGTTTTGGTTTGTGATTAGTTCTTGGCATTCTTCCATTGGATCCAACTCCATTTGTTTGCACCCCTCTAATCAACAATTGTAAGCAAATCAATGGCAAGAGAGAACCCGACATCTGGATCTGCATCTACAAAGACAAAAGAAGAAGAACCGATGGGTCTGCTATCATCTGCAAATCCATGGAGCATTGATACGGGTGTTAACAATAGGATCAGGTGGCCCTCGGCTCAGTCTAAGAGAGTAGCCGCCAGTAATGATAGACTCCCATCTATGGTTCCACATCAACACCCGAAGAAAAGGGCGGCCTTGACAAATCTCACGAATCAAAGAGGTTTGGAGACCACAACAACAATGGTTAATGCAAGTGTACTCGCCACAGAAACATCTAAACAACCACATGTAATATATGTATTTTCTGTTTTTTTGTGTGTGTGTCTCATTTGCTCATCTTATTAGTGTGGTAATCATCATTTCATGTCAGATTATGCGTTATGGGATCTTGTATATATGACTGTCTTATACCTATTCTTGTTTTTATTTGTGTCTCATCTGCTCATCTTATTAGTGTGGTAATCATCAATTCATGTCAGCTTATGCGTTATGGGATCTCGTATCTATGCTTATCACATTTATTTTGCATCTATGTTTATCTTATATCAATTATTGTTTTTTTTTTGTGTCGCATTTGCTCATCTTATTAGTGTGGTAATCATCATTTCATGTCAGCTTATGCGTTATGGGATCTTCTATTCCAATGTAGGTGTTGGGTATTAGAAGCAGTAAAGGTTCAAGCAATGAGTTGAAGCATGCCATTGTCGTCAAAGTGTCAGATGGAGTGAGTGGTGGAACACAATCTTTTGAAGGGGTGGTGTCACAACAGTTTTTGTCTATTCAGAGAGATGAGAATTTGCGTCCAATGAACGATGAACTCAACAATAGCAAGAGTAGTAACGATCTCGAATCCCTTGTAAATGATGTGAATGCGGTGGCGATTGGTGGTTTAGAGCTTGAATCAAAGAATAACCTGACCATTTCTGATGGTTCTGGAGCTTTTATACCACAAGGTATAGAATCAAATGGGGTTGTTTTTTCTCGTGATTTGGGTGTTTGGGGCACATAATTTGATTTTCTATTCAATTGGTGTATGTCCCCCCCACATTCCATTCATAATAGTGGTATGGTAAGTTGTTATCTAATAAGAAACATCAAGGTATAGAATCAAATGGGGTTGTTTTTACTCAAACTTTAGGGTTTGGGGCACATAATTTGATATTTTCTATTCAATTGGTGTGTCCCCCCCACATCCCATTCATAATAGTGATATGATATGTTGTTATGTAAGAAGAAACATCAAGGTATAGAATCAAATGGGGTTGTTTTTACTTGTGAATTAGGCTTATGCCCCCCCACATTCCATTCATAATAGTGGTATGGTATGTTGTAAGAAGAAACATCAAGGTATAGAATCAAATGGGGTTGTTTTTACTTGCGAAAATCAAATGGAACTCATAATTTGATTTTCTATTCAATTGGTGTATCCCCCCCCTCCCCCCCCTCCGTTCCATTCATAATAGTGGTATGGTATGTTGTTATGTAAGAAGAAACATCGATGAAGAATGGGAGCTTCAACCATAATGGAACTGAAGACCAGATGTGTGTGGATGTCGGGAATGATGGAGTCTGCAGTACGACAGGAATCTATCACTTCCTCCGTTTTTCTGAGGTGATAACTACATTTGAAAATTGGGATTGCTCAAAAATTTATACATCACTTGCTTTGTTTTTCCAAAATGTTATGTGTTTGTGTGTATACATATAAATAATAGCATGTGTGGATGTCTTTTCCTTCCAATTCTTTTTTCTCTAGGTGTTCAGAGGCTTGGCAGAAGCCTCCTATTCCATCTTGTCTACCACGAACCCTAACCCTTAACTGATTATGCCTGAGCACTATACATGGACTAGCATGCATGCGCATACATCTGGTTATGTATAGACTTAAAGCCTCAATGCCCCCACTCCCACCCTTATTCAAACCTCTCGGAGAGCACACAATTAAGTGGAAAAAGAGACATATTGCCTGCTCTATCACACCTCTATGTGGAACTGCAACATAATGCCCGGTCTTCTTGAATGTATTTACAGGTGAAATGGAGACCGAGGACGGATTACATGGAGACAATCCAGCATCACATCAATGCGAACATGCGTGGGATCTTGGTGGATTGGCTTGTGGAGGTGGCCGAGGAGTACAAGCTTGTCCCTGATTCGCTCTACCTCACGGTTGCCTACCTCGATCGCTTCCTCTCTCTGTGCTCCCCCGTGAAGAAACATCAGCTACAACTAGTTGGAGTTGCATGCATGATCGTTGCTTCGTATGTGTTTTTCAGTCTCTAAACCCTAAACCCTAAACCCTGTCTAAACCTTAAACCCTGTATTAACCCCAACCTTAAAAAACCTCTTTTATTGATTTTTTGTGACCTCAATTTGATCTGTTATTATGATTAATCTAATCTATTGTTTTTGTGATTTATCTAGCAAGTATGAGGAGATCTGTGCCCCGCAACTAGAAGAGTTTTGCTACATCACTGACAATACCTACAACATAGATGAGGTTGGTACATAAAAACATATCGTTTTGCTGGGAAAAATGGCCTTAATAGGGATCAAAGGAAAGAAAGAACAAATACTATGTGTTTTTTTTTTATGTGTTGCATATATTTGTAGGTTTTGGATATGGAGAAGCAAGTCCTTCATCACCTTGATTTCAACCTTGCTGGCCCGACCCCGAAAACATTTCTTCGGTAAAAGAGATTGTTTAATAACACTTGTTACTTTCATTTCTTCTTTTCTTCTTGTTTCTTGTTTCTTTATTTATGCAATGTCCGAACAAGAATATGACTTCGGAATTGTTGGAATAAATGGCCAGGCGATTCATTCGAGCTGTCCAAGCCTCGAAGAAGGTATTTTAATTTGTAATTACAGATCTATATTCTTACTTGGGATGTGTTTTGGTCATATTGCTGATTTTAAATATCTTCTTTTAACCCCAAATGCAGAGCTCTACGCTTTGCATGGAGTTTCTAGGGAACTACCTGGCAGAGCTCACATTACAAGAATACAATTGCTTAAACTATCTGCCATCCATGATTGCAGCATGTTCAGTTTTTGTGGCGAAATTCACACTCGAGCCAAATGTTAACCCTTGGGTATATGCATTTTATTTATTTATTCACACATTATATGTATATATAGAGACATAACACAATAGTTTGATCGACTTTTCTTTATATCATATGAAATTTGTTGTCAATTGTAAGCTGATATGTATAAATGCTTGTTTCTCTTTTATTTGGTAGAATGAAACATTACAACAGTGTTCGGGATATCGAGCATCAGAATTGAAAGAATGTGTCCAAGTGATACATAGCCTACAACACAATGTGAAGCAGTGCGCATTGCAGGCTGTTCGAGAGAAGTATAGGCACCCAAAGGTATTTTCGGTTCTCTCATGTCCAAGGTTTTTATCATCATTAACTTGAAATTCATATTTCCTAATGGATTTTTTTTTATCTGCCATATTATTCCTTAAGTATGTTGAATCTATGTCCTTGTTTATATGTTTTGAGATGAATTTATATCTGGTGCAATATTTTGCAGTTCAAATGTGTTGCTGAAATCAATTCTCTACGAACCATTCCGTCAGAGTATTTCGAGGATTGAGAAGTGTTTTTCAGTTGGAATTCTTTTTGGATTGTTTTGAGCTTCTTTTTTCCTCGTTTTAAAGGGAAACTTTGCTCTTGACCTTTTGCAACAAATTGATATACATAGACATAAGCTTCTAACTGTTGTGTGAGGTTGTCTCATTTGTAAGTAAACATCAAGATGGCTTTGCCTCGATTCACATGATTTTTTGTAACATTGTTTCCAAATGTAAAATTTTGTTACTAAGACATCCACTTTTGGTTTGTGCAAAAGCAATGATTTGTAGTAAGATGGTGAAAGTGTCGTCCTTTATATTCTAATACCTAAAAAGATAATGCTTCTTAAGGTTTGTCGAGGATTGATTGAGACTTGAAAGTAGAAATATTCTTTAGACCTAACAAGGCAAAACTTGTTGTTATAAAGAGATCAATCAAACATAAGAAATTATATATATATATATATATATAATCCATGTGAAACTTGAATTTCAAGACAAAATGGAAGTAAGATTTTAAACCTATGCCCATTCTCTTTACTTTTAGCTCTATTGGGGCTTGGTTTGTGATGATTTGAAATTAAGTTGAAACAAGTTTAATTGACCAATATAAGACAACCAGTTTGAGTCATGAATCAAATTAATCCACCAACCCGAACTTGAAACTAATCTACCAAACATGAAT
The DNA here is from genome assembly GCF_043228905.1 of Azolla caroliniana. Taxonomy (NCBI): domain Eukaryota; kingdom Viridiplantae; phylum Streptophyta; class Polypodiopsida; order Salviniales; family Salviniaceae; genus Azolla; species Azolla caroliniana. Next base: position 11,348,201 of record NW_028230457.1, read on the forward strand.
TCCTTAAACCATTAAGCTATTCCATATCTATTCAAGTTATGGGTAAACATGTCTCCATGTATTCAATTTGACATGGGTTGGATTTCCCAATGCAAATGATCAATAAACACCTAATAAAAAGGAAAGCTATTAGTAAAGTATGTTGAGAAGGGTTAACACACTCACTTGATGGGCGAGCAGTTTCCTTGGCACTTGGCCTATTTTAAACAATCTCCCAACTAAAGCATGTATATGGACAATATTTTGCACATCTTCTCAATTTGGAATCGCAATAAACTTGCTTTTGGAATTTGAGGATTATTAGCACCCATGATAACCCCTTTCTTCCTTCTAGATTAATGCTTCTTGATTCTCTAAACTAGAAGGAGAAGTATATAATTGTGAACCACATCTTAACTTTGTGTTTTTGTAATCCCTAGTACCCTGGAAGTGAAGCTTATAATCATAGTTTCTTTATAGTTTGATGTTTATTTCTTAGGATTAATGTATGATTTGAGTGTTTAATTACAATATTATTTAATACTACTTGTTCCTATATTGTGTTTATTGTCTTAAGTCGCATTCCTATCCTCCTCAAGTGGCTCATTTGGAAGTGACAATCCAAGTGGGATATTACATGAACTAATGGATGAAGAATTCAGAATTATGGTAGATGCTTTTAATTGGCAAATCATGCTAGAAGAGGGGGATTGTCAAGTCTGTGTGTACCAAAGTGAATGGTTGCTTACATGACACTACCATTACACCATCACGAATTTATGTGTGTGTGTGTGAAATGTGAATGGGTCCCATTGAGGACTCGAACTAGAGAGGATGGAGTGGACTCATGTTATGTCGACTTCGATACTTTGAAGTTCTTTCACTTCTTCGTAACATCTATGCGTGTGAGGACAAGTGAGAGTAACATGTATTTTTTTGGTTATGTTTACATGTATATTTGCATAACTGTGAATATGTGTGCATGTGTAAGAGTGAATGAATGGAGGTGTGAAAGTATGTGATAAGAACAACAATGACATTGATGGGAAGAAGAGCCTAATGTTCAACCTCTTTCCCACCTCCACTCATTGACACCTTTGTGCACAACATCCATTTCATTATGATTAATGACAATGTCTATAACTCATAGATGTGGTCCTCAGAGAAAGGCCCTCACATTTACTTAATCGCCTTGATACACTCATGCCCTATCAACTCTGCCAATCACTAATTATCGTACATGTGATGATCCATTGTGACCTCAACAAGGTGTGATGCATAGTAACAACATGCATTAGGTTAGATGGCCTATTGCAAGTCTAAGCCCCATTTTGAGGTGGGTGCGTGTCATGAAGTTTAGGGCCCATTAATTGAACGAACCGATCAATGCTTAATTACTTTGGGCACATACATTAGTTTCATGATCTTGATTTTGACACATACAACCTACAATGCACCTATCAACCATACAAGTAAGCTTAACCTTTTTTTCCCCCCTCGATGCATGTACCAACCACTTGTTTTCTGATGGCTAATAAAGAAACAAGAGATAAATAAGATGAGAATGTAAAGACATTAACAAGAAAAACAAAACAATTACAAGAATATGCCAAAAGACTAGCATTGAACTAGAATGATTTGTCTATAACTAGAGCATTTTTCCTTATATATATATATAAAATATAGCAATCAAAATCTAGAATGGTTTGTCTACAAGTATAGCATTTTCCCTTGTATATAGCAATCAAAATCCTCATCAAAAGTGTTGCTTAAGCCTTAAATCTTGGTCCTACATTTACTCAAGAATTCTCCACACACTTTAATTCATAGTTGTTTTTACCCTTTGCATTAAGTAGACCTTCAAATTGATCTGGCATGGGAAATAATATCCATCCATGTGAACAAATTCATAGAATCTGTAAAAAGAGAAAATTACAGAAGAAGAAGAAGTTATATGGGTGAAGTAATCCATCAATGACGATTTGGTAAGAAGAAGAAGAAGCAGAAGGAGGAGGAGAAGAAGAAGTTATATGGGTGAAGTAATCCATCAATGACAATTTGGTAAGAAGAAGAAGCAGGAGAAGCAGAAGAAGTTATATGGGTGAAGTAATCCATCAATGACAATTTGGTAAGAAGAAGAAGCAGGAGAAGCAGAAGAAGTTATATGGGTGAAGTAATCCATCACTGACGATTTGGTAAGAAGAAGAAGAAGCAGAAGGAGGAGGAGAAGAAGAAGTTATATGGGTGAAGTAATCCATCAATGACAATTTGGTAAGAAGAATAAGAAGAAGAAGAAGAAGAAGAAGAAGAAGAAGAAGAAGCAGGAGAAGCAGAAGAAGTTATATGGGTGAAGTAATCCATCAATGACAATTTGGTAAGAAGAAGACGAAATACAGACACAGAGATCAAGCAGAAGAAAGGGAGAGCTGGCTGATCATCATCAAAGGGTGAGCACCCACATCTCTCTTCTCCTCTCACATGGCAACTCCAAGTCCCTCACCCATGGCATGCTCACCCATCACCTCCTCCTCAGCCATGGCCTTGAGGACCACCCTTCCCTCGGAAGCCACCTGCTCCAGATGTATGGCAAGTGCGGTGCCGCCCCCGAATCCCTCTCCGTCTTCTCTTCCATGCGCCTTCGCAATGTGTTCGCCTTCAACTATGTCATGGGCGATTGCGCCCGACATGACCGCCTCCCTGAAGCCTCGGACCTCTTCCACAGCATGCTGCAACAATCCATTCTACCCAATCGTGTCACTTTTGTCACTCTGCTCTCTGCATCCGCTGCGTGCCACTTGTCCTTCGGCCAATGTGGTACCCACATTCATGCTCGTGTGATGCGGAGCGAGTTCCAGGATGATGTGGTGGTCGGGACGGCATTGGTTAGCATGTATGGCAAAGTTTGTAAACTCAACGATGCACAGAGAACTTTCGATTCACTGCATGAACGCAATGCTGTTTCGTGGACAGCTCTTGCAGCTCTTTATGCTAATCAAAGGCAGCATGATGTTGTTCTTCATCTGTTTCAGCAAATGAGAACAGAAGGAACCCTACCAGATAAAGTCACTTATGTGAATGTGCTTGGTTCAGTTTCCAGTGACCGGATGCTTGACTGTGGGAAAAGGTTGCATGCACTTATACATCTGGGTGAACTAGAATCTGACATTATGCTAGCCAATGCACTGATCAACATGTACAGCCAATGTGCTAGCCTTGATGATGCCAGGACATTGCTTTTTATGATACCTCGACGAGATGTTGTCTCATGGACAACAGTTATTGTCATGTGCATGGAGCAAGGGCATGGATCCGAGGCATTGCATCTCTTTGGACAGATGCAAGATGAAGGTGTAATACCCGATTTAGTGTGCTTTATGGCTACCCTTACTGCTTGCAGCAAGAATGGGACATTAGCCGAAGGCAATGTCATCTATTGGTGCCTGTTGAATACCAATTTTTTATCGAATATCAATGTTAATGCTGCACTTGTCAATATGTATGGAAAGTGTGGCAGTCCGGATGATGCAAAGAGAGTGTTTGATGCAGTATTGACCAGAGATGTTTTTTTGTGGAATACCATGATTGCAGTGTATGGTCAGGCTGAAGAGCTAAAAGAAGCCCTTCATCTGTTTGAGATCATGCAAAGAGAGAACAAAGTCCTAGCTGATGTGGTAACTTTTGTTACCATGCTGGATGCATGTGCTGGAAAGGCAGCTTTAGTAGAAGGCAAGATTGTGCAGACTATCATCTCTAGCCATGGTTTTGAGAAAGACGTTATTATATGTAATGCTGCTATCAATTTGTATGGAAAATGTGGTAGCCTGGAGGATGCACAAAAGACGTTCGATTCAATGGAACAAAGGAATGTAATCACATGGACCACGGTCATTTCTGTCTATGCTCAGCATGGGCAGGGTAAGGTAGCATTGCGGCTTTTCTCACAGATGCAGAAAGAAGGACCCACACCCGATGCAGTGACCTTTCTCGGTCTACTTGTTGCATGTAAACATTCTGGATTGGTTGTGGAGGGTTGCCAGTTTTTCTATTTTATGACTCAAGTTTATCGTCTCTCCCCAGGGGTGGATCACTTCACTTGTATGATTGATTTGATTGGGAGGACCGGAAGGATAGATGCTGCTGAGGAGCTGTTTGATAAGATTCCGTTACAACCCACAGTTGAGGCACTCACAGCATTGCTTGCTTGTGGCCACCAGTTTCATATGAAGAGGGAGGAATGCACTTTGGATTACCAGATGGGTTTTGAAATGGACACTGTTTTCGCTGAAATAAAGGAGCATGGTGACAGAAAACTACTAAGATGTGCAGGGTAATATTGGGTTGTTTTGGGATGTGTTACATTTGATGTTTGTGCAGTACTCTGGAAAATGCAAGTGGAGGGGTTTTGTGTATGTAGACTGCAGCATTACATGGTATACAAGAAGAACCTACATTCAGTGTTTAGATTGATGCAGACAGCTTATAAAGATCATCTGACCATATAAGCATTTGTGCTGATGCAGCAGAATGCTTCAGATATATAGATTGAAGAAGCTGCAGCCTACTGACGATGTGCTATATTGGAAAAGAAGGAATGGACAAAAGAGGTGATATCATTATTTTAGCCTGGATATTTGGAGACCTGTCTGTATAGTCGTCAGGGGGCTTGGACATTTGATAGTTCTTGGTTGTTTAACTGAAGCAGAAAAGGGGTAAGAAATTGATGTGTTTGGATGTTCGATTTGCCACTGTAACTTTTCCGATTTGCAGCACAGAACATGGATCCAGATTTGAAACGAGAGCTGGAGGATGTAATTGTCCAACTTCAATATTAGATCATCCGTGAATCATGATTATGTATTAAATCTCTTACTGATCTTTCGGGTTCTACATACACGGCCAAAGGCATGCATTATCCTTGAACATACATGTGAACATGTGCTTCTCATGTTCTTGGATTTAGAATGTGTCTATTGTTCATGGGTGCTGAAGTGTTGCTTCGCTTGAGAGTGCTCAATTGTGGTTCAATTAAATTATTTCAAAGATCGCCTTATGAAGAAGAATTCTCATGCATTGTTCCACATTATGGAGATGGTATATGATATGGGAAGTGAAAGTTCTCATAACTTCCTGTCCATTTTTTTATTAAACAGGTGGGTTTAGGATAGGTACGAATCACAGCCAGTGTTTGACATATCAACTACTTAACTAGATAACACCCAGATATAAAGATGAAGTAAGAAAGAAAAGAAAAGGGACCATGTTGTATAAAGATATCAAACTCGAGGAAATATTTGGCCTCTTATTGATAAAAAAACATTACAAAGTCTACTTCTAATTGATGCGATGTTCTGACTCGGAAACAGGATGATTACAATTGGCGTAATTCATAATAAATTGGCCATGATACACCAAAAATGATGAAAGATATGTATTACAAATGACAAGAGATTTGACTCATGAGGAAGAGAAAGGGAGGAGATGATGGTTTTTTGACAATAGTCTCCATTGAAATGCCTCATATTTACTCTTTCCAACTTTCAAGTTCAATTCCATATTTACACAGCCTCATATCACATCTCAGGGTCGTTGAATTTCCTCCTGTGACGATATGCATTTAACACATGCAGGAAGTGTCATTCCAGAAAAGACTTCTTTTTTTTGTGTTTGCGCAAAGCATTCCTGCAGTTAGTACATTTCTTACAGGAAGCTCTAGAAGGACTCACTTTGCTTTTTCTAGAACACTACATTCCTGACAAAGCAGTGCCAGGCAAAACAGTTCTTTCCAAAAAGTAGTGGCTTTAAATATCATAATATGAATCAGTTGCCCTTGTCGTAGCTCCTATATTGCGACAGGCCTCAATCGGGGAGTGGCCTTCCCTTTGCATTCCCTACAATTAGTGCATATGGAAAGACTACAATTGCCTTCAAGCACTATTTGCATTTTTGCAAGTTTACCACATTTCACATTAATATCTGCGAAAGCATTTTCAAGATAAATATATTTTTATTCTCTTAGCAGATTTGAACATGTATCAGCTTGCTAATTTTCTGAGGTATTATGTTTCCACTCCATTTCTTCAATCTGCAGTTGCCAACTCACCATCAATCTTTCCATACGTACTTATGAACCTGCATTAGAGTAAGAGCTATTTGAAAAGTTGTTTGAAGTTCCAACTTCCATTTAGGCAAATCAAATCAGGTTTCAGGGATACCCTTGCATACTGAGACATCCCCCTTCACCACAACGACATTCATTGTTACTCCTACATGTATATTCGGAGCCATCCAAACAATTAAATAAGGTTGCATAATCCTTATTTTGGCGAACCCACTCAAGATAAAGCATTAACGTATGTTTTACATCCCATTTAATATGCAAGACATTTGACAGCATGCAGCTGTTTCTGTAGTGGTATTGCTCACTGTCATGGCTTCAACCATACATGCATGCTCTTGTATACCAGCAGCTGCATAAATATTACTCCTCAGAAAATATGCCCAACTCAAGATTCTTATCATGTTGTGTTATTTGCTCAAAAACTAGTTTTCCAAGCTTCATGTTACCCCATTTACGAGAAATTGTCAATAATGCAACCCAAGCTGAAGGTTCAGCAGTAGCTGCCATTGTTTTAACCACTGATATTGCCTTGTCAAATTGCCCTGCAAACCCATAAATCACCACCATGCAAGTCAAGTGTTTCAAGTTCGGCAAGATTCCATATTTTCTGCTCATGTTCTCATAATATGTCTGGGCATCATCCAATTTCCCTGCATGACAGCATGCTTTCAGTACACATAGGAAGGTTACATCATCAGGAGAGTGACCCTCTCTTTGCATTCGTGTGAAACAGTTCAGTGCTTCATGACTGTGCCTCTCTTGTGCATATCCTGTAATCAACGCTGACCAACAGATTGTGTCTCGATAACGAAGTGCTTCTAGAACCTGCTGTGCCTTAGCAAGTAATCCACATTTAGCATACATACTCACCAAAGCGCTGCCTAACACCATGCTTTTATCTAGTAAACCTGTACATAAAATATCATCATGAATTTTCTTGCCCTTTTCAATAGCCCCTGTTTTGGTACATGCTTTCAGGATAGAGACAAAGGTGGCCTCATCAGGAGAGAGACCCTCAGTTTGCATGCATTCAAAACATTTAAATGCTTCATGACCTTGATCAGTTTGAGCATACCCTGAAATTAGTATATTCCAAGAGACAGCATTTCGAACAGGAAGGCTTTCAAACACTTCTCGTGCTTTTGTGATTTCACCACATTTACCATACGTACCCAGCAATGTGTTACCCACGATTATACTTTTCTCCAATAATCCTCTATTGACGAGCTCATCGTGAAGTTTCTGGATCCTCTCACTTCCTATGCTGCTGCAAGCCTTTAAAATGCAAACGAAAGTGACTTCATCTGGAGAGAGACCCTCTCTTTTCATTTGATCAAAACAGTTAAGTGCTGCATGACCTTTTTCCTCTTGGGCATACCCTTCAACCAGGGCATTCCAAGTTGCTACATTTCTAATAGGAAGCTTTTCTAGAAGTTGCTTTGCTTTTGCAAGCATGCCACATTTGGCATACATATCCACTAAGGCATTGCCAAGCTCAATATATTTTTCCAAGAAGCCCCTATCAAGAATTTCTTTATGTATCTGTTTGCCAACATCAATAGCGCCTATGCTGCTACATGCATTTAAAATACATGTAAAAGTAACCTCATTTGGATAGAGACCCTCCTTTTGCATCTGTTCAAGACAGTTCAGAGCTTGATGACCTTGCCCTGCTTGAGCATATCCTGCAATAAGTGCAGACCATGACACAATATCTCGCCCATGGAGCTCTTCAAAAGCTTGCTGTGCTTTAGAAAGTATACCACATTTGGCATACATGTCTACCAAAGCTGTGCCGATCACAAGATTTCCCTTCAGAAACCCCCTCCTCACAATCTCATCGTGAAGTTCTTCACCTACATTGATAGCTCCCAGGATGCCACAGGCCTTTAGAATACAAGCAAAGGTAATCCCATCAGGAGAGATGCCCTTTTGTTTGACCTTTGCAAAGCAATCCATTGCTTCATGGCCTTGGTTGTATTGCACATACCCTGTGATTAGTGTATTCCAAGAGACTATATTTTGAGCAGGAAGCTCTTCAAGAACGTCTCGTGCTTTAGAAAGCATTCCAAATTTTACATACATATCCACTAAAGCATTTCCAAGCACAACATTTTCCTTCAGCAAGTCCCTACTTATAATCTCATTGTGTATCTGTTTGCCTTTGTAAACTGCTCCTATGCTGCCACAAGCCATCAGTACACAAGTGAAAGTAACTCCATCTGGATACAATTCCTCCTTCTGCATCTGTTCAAAACAGTCAAGTGCGTCATGGTATCGCCCTTGATGAGCATATCCAGATATTAACACCGACCAAGAGACTGCATCCTGAACTGGAAGTTCTTCGACCACTTCCCGTGCTTTTGAAAGCATGCCACATTTGACATACATGTCTACTATAGCAGTGCCAAGTTTAACAGATTCCTTCAGCAAACCCCTGTTCAAAATCTCATCATGAATTTCTCCACCTTTGTCTAAAGCTCCAATGCTGCCACACGCCTTCAAAACACAAGCAAAGGTGACCCCATCTGGAGAAATACCCTCCCTTTTCATTCGTTCAAAACAGTCTAGTGCTTCATGTCCTTGCCCCTGGTGGGCTAAACCAGAAATTAGTGAAGACCAAGAGATGGCGTTTCGAACAGGTAGCTCCTCAAGCAGCTGTTGTGCTTTTTCAAGCACACCACATTTGGCATACATGTCCACCAAAGCATTTCCAAGCACGATATTTTTCTTCAACAGTCCCTTATTGATAATCTCTTCATGAATTTTCCGGCCTGTGTTAATAGCTCTTGTGCTGCCACAGGCTTTGAGAACACAAACAAAGACAACCTCATTTGAAGAGATACCCTCCTGTTGCATCCTTACGAAACAGTTCAACGCTTCATGACCTTGCCCCTCTTGGGTATATCCCGCAATTAATGCAGACCAACAGACCACATTCCGAGCAGGGAGTTCATTAAGCACTTGTTGTGCTTTTGTAAGCACACCACATTTGGCATACATATCAACTAATGCATTACCAAGCATGATATTTTTCTTCAACAAACCCCGGTCCATAATTTCTTCGTGAATTCGTTCTCCCTTACCAATAGCTCGTATGCTAGCACATGCCTTCAGAGTGCAAAGAAAGGTAGCATCATTCGGTGAGATGCCTTCCCTTTGCATCAGTTCAAAACAAGAAATTGCGTCATGACCTTGCCCCATTTGGGCATATCCTGCAATTAAGGTAGACCAAGAGACAACATTCCGAACAGGAAGGTCTAGAAGCACTTGCCGTGCTTTTGCAAGCATTCCACATTTGGTGTACATATCCACGAGAGCATTGCCGAGGACAACATTTTTCTCCAACAAGCCCCGGCCAACAATCTCCTCATGAATTTGCTTGCCTTTGTCAACATCTCCCATGGTCCCACAAGCCTTGAGTATACAGATAAAGGTGACTCCATTGGGAGAGAGGCCTTCCTTTTGCATGTTCTCGAAAGAGTGAAGTGCTTCATGCCCCTTCCCTTCTTGGATATAACCCGAAATTAAGGCATTCCAAGAGACTGTATCACGTATGGGAAGCTCGGCATGCACTGCTTCAGCTTTTCCAAGGGCACCACACTTAACAAACATACTGATTAAGCTGCAAGCAATGTAGGGGTTCTTTTCAAGTAACCCTCTTCTCAGGATCTCAGCATGCAAGCGAATTCCCGTATGAATATCTTTCTTCTTGCTACAAGTCTTAAGTAACTCTACAATTACATTATCTTTCCTTGCATTTTCAGTGGTAATTATCATCCTCAACTCACTCTCTTCTTTTTTTGGTAAGAGAGATTGTTCATCTAGACTTGTGGTCAGCATTTCATCTGTGGCTCTTCTCCTCAGCAGCTCATTGAGAACCCAAGATGGATTAGTGTAGCATCCATCGATCCATGAAGATGATACATCAGTAAGCCTGTGCTGAAAGTCTTGTAATCCGGAGCTATGCTACACAACATATACACACACATATATGTATGTATGCATAAACCATACATACATTATCAATTGCAGCAAACAGAAAGAATCAATCAATCCCTGTCTTTCTGTTCTCAACAAGAAGAAGACAAAACACAGAAGAAGAAAAATGCAGCATTACTCTAACCTTGTAAGGGCTGAAACAGCAGAGCGATGGATCCCTGAAGTAGGCTTTCCATAGGAGGTGTGTAGACATGTCTCCCTTCTTCATTATTGTTTGTCCCTAACAAAGCCATGGAAATTCCTCATCACCATCACCATCTTCTTCTTCTTCTTCTTCTTCATAATCATTGTCTCTTGCATCACCATCACCATCTTCATCATCATTGTCTCTTCTAAATCCCTCTTTTTTTAAATTCCTCATCACCATCTTCTTCTCCATCATCATTGTCTATTTTATCACCATCACCATCACCATCACCATCTTCTTCTCCATCATCATTGTCTCTTTTATCACCATCACCATCTTCTTCTCCATCATCATTATCTCTTTTATCACCATCACCATCATCATCATCATCATCATCACTACTTTTAAGTCCCTCTATGCAAACTAGCGAAAATCGGAGAAAACTTCCGATATTCCCCTTAGGTCCTATGACCGGAGCAAGCAACCGGGCCGGACATATTTAATCATCCCCGGAAGCCGGCCGTTTAAGTTTTGACCAAGCTCCGCAACACCCCACTTGTAACCAGCGTCATATCCTTCCACGAAGACATTGATCCACAATGCTACCGACCATGGCCTTATATCCTAACCATTCAAGGCTGATTTTTTTTTTGGTTCCAACTCAAGACTCTAACGTCATTACCCATGGCCTTCATGGATAGCGGCACGATCGCCCATTGAATCATTCTACCAAAGAAAAGGTGAAGCTTTCCTCAATGATGGTTTTCACCCAATGAAACAATCGGCAATGGTTTGCTTCGAGAATGTCAAAACTCAAACCGTTTAGAAATTTTGAAACTTAAACCAAACCAAACCAAAACCATGAAACCATTTAAACCAAATCGTTACAAAAAATTCAAGCTCAAACCAAACGGTTTTAGAGACTTTCAAACCTTGAAACCGTTAAAATCGCAGTTTCGCGATTTGGTTTTGGTTTTCATGTTAGGTCAAAATTCAAATTTTCACATTTTAATTTTAAAAATTTAAAAATTTTCAATATTTAAAAATTTAAAGATTTTTCTTAAAAGATCAAAATGAGGCTTCAAATGTTCAAACGAAAATTATCAACTGTCAATCATATACCGTCAAACTATTTAAATTGAAAACCGTTAAATTGATAAAGGCTCGAACCGAACCAGTAAACCCCCAAACTGAATCGAACCGAAATCGGACCATTTACAAAAGCTTGAACCTAAACCGAACCATTTAAATTGTTAAGCCACGGTTTCACGATTGGTTCGGTTCAAACCAAACCGTTGTCGATTCGTGACATGCAAGGTTGGCATTGATGCATAGAATAGAGGAGTCTCCATGTCCTACATTGTAGGATATGCATGGTCAAATGTGAACTTTCTAATTAGCGAGAAATATTCCCCTTTATTTCTCTAAATATAGCCAAAGGAGATACGAACCCATTACCATTATATGCCCATTGAATTTGGAAACATCTCCTATTATGGATCATACCTCTCACTTTCACTCATGTATGTATCATCGGAATAAAAGCCCTACAACATGTCCATTCATTGGAGCTAGGTATGGACAAGGACAAAATGAGAGAGAGAGAGTAGAATAGAATTGGTATTTTGTCATCCATGATGAGGCCGAATTTGACCGATGGAACCAAATCAACATATCTTCTTGTAAGTCACTCCTTCCTAAGAAGGGGTTTACTACACTGTAGCAAAACTCTCAATGGTGAAACTAATGCATACACATAAGTCTTCACCCTTCTTGGGTGGAAATTTGAGTATGACACTCACATGATCATGCATGTCTAACAAGTCATCATATTTCTCTTGAATAACCTTATATGTAGTGATGAACATGTGATAAGTAAGTCATATTGTTTGTCCTCAACTAGATGCTCATTAGATACCTTGCTTATCTTCATGTTTGTGTGGTGATGCCATGATGCCACCACAACACAGACACTAATATGAACACGAACAAGGGCATAGACATGACATGGACATGGATAGAGACATAGACACAACCACAAACACAGACATGCAAATGGACATGGACACATACAAGGGCACAAACATAAACACGAACATTGACATCGACACAGTCATGAGACACAAGTGAGACATGAGACATAGGCACAGACACACACGAACACGAACAAGAACATCAACAACGACAACTAGACTTGGGGGGGAAATGGCAGGGCAGGTTCACTTTACTCTTGTGCATGGTGTATGTATGTGTGTGTATTTGCAGATGAAAATCAATCACCCTCGCTCAGATTTAGGAATCGACAACGGTTCGGTTTCGAACTCTAATCAAACCGGTTTAGGAATCGACAACGGTTTAGGGGGGGAAATGGCAAGGTAGGTTCACTTTACTCTTGTGCATGGTGTATGTATGTGTGTGTATTTGCAGATGAAAATCAATCACCCTCACTCCGATTTAGGAATCGACAATGGTTCGGTTTCGGCCAAACCGGTTTGGAAGTTTGAAAACTCTAACCAAACCCGTTTGGACAAACCATTTGGCCTTAACCGGTTTATCCCAATTCGATTCGGTTCGACTTGAGCCTTGCCAAACCGAGCTCAAACCGGATTACGAAGCTAGAGCCTGAACCGACCCGAGCCGACAAACTGTTTATAAACGGTTTGGCGGCTCGGTCTTGGCTTGAACCGAGCCGTTGCCTATTCCTACTCAGATTGCAGAAATGGTAAGCTTGATCCGAATAACAGAGACAGATACAGAAATACGAAGATAGTGAGCGAGTTGCAACAATTGCCGGCAGCCTCTAATGCCATGGAGAAGATGCTGTCTGGGAGCTAGGGCATCTCTATCAGTATTCATCATGGCCTGCAGGCAGCCTGCATCTCTTTTAGGAAAGGTGAGATGATTCATGGCAAGAAGAATGAGCATCCATGATCGTCTACTACCGATTGGCATCTTCATCAGTATCATCATGGGCTGCTGGCAGCCTGCCTCTCTCTTAGGAAAGATGAGATGAATCATGGCAAGAGAATGAGCATCCATGATCGTCTACTACCGAGTGGCCGGCAACAGAATGATCACATGTACGCATATAAGTTTGTGGATTCGCTCAAGGTGTGTGCCAAGGACAAGAATCTCTCTAGAGGCAGTAGGCTACATGCTGATATTCTGAAACATGGTTTACTTGGAAGGAGCCCTTATGTTGCCACTGCTTTAATCAATATGTATGCCAAGTGCGGCGTGCTTGCGAGAGCTCATCAAGTGTTTCAAGAGATTCCTGCTCCAAATGTGGTAACTTGGAATGCTCTCATTGCAGGATATGCCCATGATGGGCGAGGTCATGAAGCACTCGAATGTCTGGAAAGGATGCAAAGAGAATGCATGACTCCAGATGGAGTCACCTTCATCTGCACCCTCAAGGCCTGTGGCAGCACGGGAGCTCTTGACAAAGGCAAACAAATCCATAACAAGATTGTAATGAATGAAGGATTGTTGGAGAAAAATATCGTGCTCGGCAATGCCTTGGTGGATATGTATGCAAAATGTGGCGCCCTATCAAAAGCTCGCATAGTGCTTGACATGCTTCCTGCTAGAGACATTGTGTCTTGGTCTGCACTCATTGCAGGGTATGCCCAAAAGGGCCAAGGGCACGAGGCACTTGAGTGTTTCGGTCAGATGCAAATGGAGGGTCTTTCTCCAGATGAGGTCACCTTTATTTGCGCTTTAAAAGCTTGTGGTAGTATAGGTGCTATTGATAAAGGCATGGAAATCCATGATGCAATTGTCAATAGAAGAATGCTAGATAAGCAGATCGCACTTAGCAATGCTTTGCTGGATATGTATGTCAAATGTGGTCTACTTGAAAAGGCGCAACGTGTGCTAGAAGAGATTCCGATTCGAAATGTAGTCTCCTGGTCTGCACTGATTGCGGGCTATTCACATAAGGGACAAGGACATAAGGCACTTGATTGTTTTGAGCAGATGCAAAGGGAGGGCCTCTCTCCAAATGATGTCACCTTCATTTGCATCTTAAAGGCCTGCGGAAGCCTAAGAGCTATCAACAAGGGCAAACAAATTCATGACCATATTTGCAATAGTGGCATGCTGAAGAAAAATATTGTGCTTGGCAATGCTTTGGTAGATATGTATGCCAAATGTGGTCTCCTTGCAAAAGCACAACAAGTGCTTGAAGAGCTTCCGGTTCGAGACATAGTCTCCTGGTCTGCACTAATAACGGGGTATGCCCATGGGGGACAAGGACATGAAGCTCTTGAATGCTTTGCACAAATGCAAAGAGAGGGCCATTTTCCAACCGATGTTACCTTCATTTGTGCTTTAAAAGCTTGTGGCAGCATTGGAGCCATCGATAACGGCAAACAAATCCATGATCAGATTGTTAATTGGGGCTTATTAGATAAAAGTATCATGGTTGGAAATGTTTTGGTGGATATGTATGCCAAATGTGGTGTGCTTGCAGAAGCGCGTCTTGTGCTTGAAGGTCTTCCAGTTCGGGATGTAGTCTCTTGGAATGCACTAATTGCAGGGTATGCTCAAGTAGAAAAAGGTGGTAATGAAGTAATGAACTGCTTTGTAAAGATGCAGAGAGAGGGCATCACCCCAAATATGATCACATTCACCTCAATCTTGAAAGCCTGTGGCAACATAGGGGCTATTGACAAGGGACAACAAATTCATGAACATCTTCTCAATGGATGCATGTTGGAGCACAATATCGTGCTTGGCACTGCATTGGTGGATATGTATGCCAAATGCGGTGTTCTTGCAAAAGCACAAGAAATGCTTGAACAGCTTCCAGTTCGAAACATAATCTCTTGGAATTCACTCATTGCAGGATATGCTCAAGAGGGACATTGGCATGAAGTGTTAAAGTGTTTTGAACAGATGCAAAAAGAGGGCTTCGTACCAGATGAGGTAACTTTCCTTTCTATGCTGAGTGCATGTAGTCACTCTGGGAAATTTGATGAAGCCCAATGGTATTATGAGAATATGAGCAGAGTCTATGGGATTGCACCAAAGCTAGAGCACCATACATGCATGGTTGTTATTTTTGGATGTGCAGGTCGCTTTGAGAAGGCAATGTCTGTGATGAAGACAATGCCATCTTCTAGCGATCATTCGGTTTGGCTGGCATTCTTGAGTTCGTGTAAGAAATGGGGAAATGTTGCACTTGGAAGGTTAGCTTTTGATGAGGTAATGCATCAGGATATGAACATTCCCGCAGCTTATATTCTAATGGCCGATATTTATGCAGCTGCTGGGATGCGAAAAGATGCGGAAACAATTGATGCCCTAAGAGTAGAAAAATGTTGCACATGGAGAAGTAAGGAAGTGGGGTTATGAAGACACGCATGCAAAGTCACAAGGCATTTCTGTCGAAATGTTGAAGAGGATAGTTGCAAATTCTTAAGTGTGCATTTGGGTGATTCACAATGCTTTACTCACAAGTGTGTGTGCATGCTAAGGAAGATGGAGGTCAATCTCTTGAAACTCACTGATTATTAGTATGTTGTAATACGAAAACAGGGAGCTGCCTAAAGTAAAGAAAGAGAAAGAAAGTGAGTGTCTTCACAATCACTCTTATTGAAATTATTAGGTTCAAGGCAACAACAATTTGAACGGCAAAGGAACTCCAAAAGAGGAGAATTCAGAGAGTGTGCTGGACGAAGGAGAAACAGAAATACCACTCATTAGAGGAGCTACAAATAGGCAATCAATTATTATGGAAAGCATCGATACTTTTCCAATGAATGTTCGAAGAGGCAATGAGAGAAACGAACAAAGAACGTGAGGAAAAGAAACGGTGTATCTACAATTGACTCGAAAGAAGCCCACAAAAATAAGGCTACAAAGGATAGCGAAAACAAAAAGCGCGAATGTTAACAAAGATGACGAAGATGGAGAAGACAATCGAAGAAGCATAATTAGCGGCAGAGAGGAACTTAGGCTTAGCTATGAAGAATATCTCAAGATTGGCATTGAGAAGTCGACATAGAGTTATGCATGCAACCTCTCAAGAGTTTAAAACTGTGCAATCTGCAAGACATGCATACTCACAATTTACTAGGACACGATCGAGTCTTCACAATACAACCTAACAATTGTGAGAACATCCCCAAGAACATTGTATGAACTACAAAAGTGCACGGGGAGGTCGAGTCAGGAAGCCATCAAGGTTAATTTGCTCACTATGTGGAAGGGATGCAATCGATTACTTGTATTCCAACTTAAGGGCAGGTTGCCATGATGTTGTATGTTATCTCTGACTTTTATATCCGGGAGTTGGTTGGTTCCATGACAATGCTCAACACAACCACGACAAGTAGTGGAATTGTAGTGCAACTTGCAAGGAGCTAACATGTAGTTTCTTACCAACGTAGAAACCCTACAAGACAAATAATGACACACTGTCCATAAAAGAGTGATAGTCAATCCTCTTTACTCAGTATAGTATAATTAGTTATCTTCCATGATAACTATCTACACAAAAAAATTCATTTATAATCCTTGCTGTTCCTCGAATACTTAACGATTGGAGGGTATACACTAGTCTAACCAACTAAACTTTTATCTTAAGAGTGTCCTATTCTTCGATGTGTATTTTCTAGAGATATGCATGCACAACCACATGCTCGGCTATGTGCACAATACAACCATGTCGAAGGATGTGTGAAAGGGTTCAAGCCCCTCTTAAAACACTTATTAGCACGTTATCTCAGGTATCATAATATATAGTATATCTACCTACAGGTGCAATGTTCCAAGGAATGTATGTCTATCTCATGCAGTTAGCATACCATGTCATGAACTATCTCCTTTTGCCATATACTAGTATCGATTTTGATTTGATGCGAAGATGTGTTGTAATCGAATGCAAATCCATGTGAAAGATGTGTATCCATGTATCTAAGATATCCAGGATCAATACCTTGGGAGAGTAGCTAGAGAGAAAGTGGGATTGATAATGGGTCATCCTCATCCCATGGGGGTTAACCCATGTCCTCTCGTTTTAAACCTCAACGTGTCAACTTTTATCACTCGATTCATAAGTTGGGGTTTACAAGCAAAACGGAAGTAGCTTTTCTAATATATATTGCCATTAGCAAGCCTAATTAAGAACTCATTTGAGCATACCAACATTGTTTATGTGCCGTTGTTTGTACGCAATTGTATAGAGCAAAACATTGTTATCTTGGATACATATGTGTATGCGTATGAAAATCAATGACGATAGAAAACAACTTTTCACGCAAAAACAAGAAGACAAGGGACCTTTTTTTTTGCCAGCCAAGGCAAATCAAAGAATAATCGGCTCGATGACGTGTTGTCCAAAGGGTCACACATGAAGGCAAGGGAAGATGATTTCCACATGAAATTTGTGGATTTGATTGATTTTTATTTGTTTTTCCGGTGGGGACCATAGAAAGAGAAGGCCATCATCATCCAACATCCTTTTTCTCGGTGGCGTTGAACAGATGGCGCGACTCATCGTTCGGGGACACGAGGAGGCTGGAAGATAACCAGGTGGTGGTTCGGAAGGGACGCTGACGATTTCTTGGGGGGGGGGGTTCTTCTTGCCTGGCGGAATGGAGAGTGAAGGTGATAGTTGGGCAGGCCTTCGATTGGTGCAGGGCAGGGCAGGTGTCCCCCGAGACCAGATGAGTCAAGTCAAGTCAGGTTGAGTCAGGCAGAGCCAAGTCGCGTTAGGTCAAGCTGACAGGTGGATGGATGGACGGGAGCAATGGCACGGGATCGAATCGTCGGGATCAACCAACAAGTTCGTTGGTGTGTTGGGCAAATCTTAGCCTCTCTCTCTCTCTCTCTCTCTTCTCTTCTCTCTCTCTCTCACTCTCTCTCTTCTCTTCTCTTCTCTTCTCTTCTCTTCTCTTCTCTCTCTCTCTCTCTCTCTTCTCTTCTCTTCTAAGGTGTGTTGGGCAAACCTTAGCCTCTCTCTCTCTCTCTCTCTCTGTCTCATCTCTCTCTCTCTTCTCTCTTTCTCTGTTTTTTTTTGTGGGCGATTTGGGAAGAAGAGGCAGGGAGGGGTCTGCAGCCATGCCACGTGGCAGGCGCCCATTGATCCAGAATATCTAGTCTCCTTTTAGGCGCTCTGTTCCTCTCTCATCCAATCCCTTCTTCTTCTTCTTCTTCTTTCTTCTTCTTCTTCTTCTTCATCTTCAGAGCTGAAGAAGCAGCAGCAGCAGCAGCACAGAGACCTCCCAAAGAAACAGAGCTATGGCGATCTCTTCATCCTCCTCCTCTGCAACAGCCTCCATGACCACCATCTCCTCTCCCTCCTTCACCAGCGAAATCTTGGGCCATCTCCACCTCAAATCACTCCCTCTCAGGCGCCCCCCTCTCTTCCATACGGCTATCAGAGCTTCATCATCATCATCATCATCTTCTTCATCATCATCATCGCCCGATGATCAGCGCGTCCCTGATGCGAAGCGCAGGGGATTCCTTCGCAGCTTCCTTCTGGCCGCCACGGCCACAGCCTCTGCCACAGCCTCTGCTCGTGCCGCCGATGAAGAGCCCCAGGGTCAGCAGGGCGTCACTTCTTCTCGCATGTCCTACTCCCGGTTCTTGGAGTACCTCGACAAGGATCGCGTGAAGAAAGTGGACCTGTTCGAGAATGGCACCATAGCCATTGTGGAGGCTGTCTCCCCAGAGCTCGGCAACAGAGTGCAGAGGGTTCGTGTTCAGCTCCCGGGCCTGAGTCAAGAGCTCCTTCAGAAGTTCAGAGAGAAGAACATCGATTTCGCAGCGCATAATGCTCAAGAAGACTCCGGAGGCCTGCTCTTGAACCTCATCAGTAACCTGGCTTTTCCTCTGATCCTTGTCGGCGGATTGTTCTTGTTGTCGAGAAGGTCTCAGGGTGGGCTAGGAGGGCCTGGCGGCCCCGGAAACCCTCTCGCTTTCGGGCAATCGAAAGCTAAGTTTCAGATGGAGCCCAACACTGGTGTTACCTTCGATGATGTAGCCGGTGTGGATGAAGCCAAACAGGATTTCATGGAGGTAGTCGAGTTTCTGAAAAGGCCCGAGCGCTTCACAGCCGTAGGCGCTAGGATCCCCAAAGGAGTTCTCCTCGTGGGACCCCCTGGTACCGGGAAAACCCTGCTAGCCAAAGCCATAGCTGGAGAAGCAGGGGTTCCATTCTTCTCCATCTCAGGATCCGAATTCGTAGAGATGTTCGTGGGTGTCGGAGCCTCGCGTGTGCGAGACCTCTTCAAGAAAGCGAAGGAGAATGCCCCTTGTATTGTTTTTGTGGATGAGATTGATGCTGTAGGAAGACAGAGGGGTACAGGTATTGGTGGTGGCAATGATGAAAGAGAGCAAACCTTGAATCAGCTCCTCACGGAGATGGATGGGTTCGAGGGTAACACTGGTATTATCGTCATCGCAGCTACAAACAGAGCAGATATCCTTGATTCAGCCTTGCTTCGACCTGGCCGATTCGATAGACAGGTAAGCCCTATTCCATTCCTCTTGTTCTTTTTCCCATCCTTTTTTTATCATTCATATGAACACATCGGAACTCTCCTCAGGTGTCGGTGAATGTACCCGATGTGAGGGGACGAACCGAGATCCTCAAAGTTCATGCGGGCAACAAGAAATTCAGCTCGGATGTCTCTCTCGAAGTCATCGCCATGAGAACACCGGGATTTAGTGGTGCGGACCTTGCCAATCTACTGAACGAGGCGGCAATTTTGGCTGGAAGGAGAGGCAAAACTGCCATCTCGGCAAAGGAGATTGATGACTCTATTGATCGAATTGTGGCTGGCATGGAAGGTACCGTCATGACCGATGGCAAAGCCAAGAGCTTAGTTGCGTATCATGAAGTTGGGCATGCCATATGCGGGTGAGTACAATCCAAGGATTTTGTTCGTGTTTGTTATCTGAATAACAAAAAGAAAAGAAAACATGTGGAGCTAATTCAGAATTTCATCTATTTTGTACATCCTTTTCTAGAACATTGACACCAGGCCATGATCCAGTGCAAAAGGTGACTCTTATCCCAAGAGGTCAAGCTCGGGGTCTCACGTGGTTCATACCTGGTGAGGACCCATCACTCATTTCGAAGCAACAAATCTTTGCACGAGTTGTTGGTGCACTCGGTGGGCGAGCTGCAGAGGAGATCATTTTCGGTGAGGCTGAAGTGACAACCGGTGCATCCAGTGATTTGCAGCAAGTCACCTCCATGGCTAAACAGGTGAATACTTTTCTAACTCATGTAGTTTGTTTTAATTTGCAAAAAATTGGATATGAAAGAAAAATGTTTAATTTGAAGTTCAAAACAGCCGAATTTGTTGGGTATTTGCCAGAATGCCCCCCAAGTTTACAAAAGATTCCTCGAATAGTACAAAATATATACCACATATTTCAAAGATTACCCATTTGAAAACTAGTTGTGTTTTGGACCATATCCAAACAGTTCAGAGTTTTTTCCCTTTGATGTCACCTCTGGATTGGTTTATGCTGATACCTGTTTTGCTCTACTATGTTTTGGTTTGGTACAGATGGTGACTGTGTTCGGCATGTCCGACATTGGACCTTGGGCTTTGATGGACCCCTCTTCACAAGGTGGAGATGTGATCATGAGAATGATGGCTCGGAATTCCATGTCCGAAAAGCTTGCTTTGGACATTGATACTGCCGTGAAGGCCATCTCAGACAAAGCTTATACAGTTGCATTGGCTCACATCCGTGACAACCGAGCTGCTATTGACAAGATTGTGGAGGTTCTTTTAGAGAAGGAGACTATGTCTGGGGATGAATTCAGAGCTCTCCTCTCTGAGTTTACCGAGATTCCGGTCGAGAACCGTGTCCCTGCAGCCAAATCCCAACCAGTAGCTGCCTGAATTTGAAGTTTTATGTACATTATAACTCTTGTGAATTATTCAAAAACCAATCATTCTATTGTTCGAGGACATGGCAATGGGGTGGGATGTTAAAATCTTTTTGTTTTTAAACACTTATGTAATGTTAAATCTTTAATTGGGTATGTTTGTGTCTCTGGCTTCTTTAATTTCGAATTCCTCGATTCCTGGCTTTGATCATCACAGGCTACTTTACCCAAATTCCCTGTAATTTCTCTACGAAATACATAAGGTAGAATGGTATGTGTGGTTTTCGTTCGTCATTTAATATGTGGTTATTCATTCGTAAGAAGAAGAGAAGACATGTGGACGTAGAAGGTTTAGGCTTTATGTCTTGTGACAATGTGAATGCTCTCTTGAGATGCATGAGACTCTCCTTCAATGAGCATCAGAGGTAACCAGCAAGATTCTTGAGGTGTTAGATTTGAAATGATGAAAATTGAAATGGAAAGAGATGCATGATTCTTAAAGGGCTCATCATAATGGACTTGGGACATGTTTGCTTGTAAGTACGAATTACATAAGACAAGTTTGGATTACAATTTTTACTTGTTTGCGCTTCTCTATCAATTAGGATGTTGTATAAATAAGCTCTAGATTGAGTCATAATCTCACTCATTATGTTCAAAGGTCCAACAAAAGTGTTTCCAAAATCAAGTAAATGCATGTATTTTTATTAGTAGTCTTAGATGATCTTGTAAATCACTCCATGGGTAATGGAAACCGATTATTTCCTTCCTTTTTCCTATGTAATTGATGTACATGCGATTCTTTTGAATTGGCAACGGCAATAATACACTTCACTATTGGTTTTAAAGTGGGTATAATGTGTTACCCTTACTTTCCTCTAAGTGATTCATACTGTTTCACCATTGATAATTTTACCTAGAATATCATGAGATCTAAGTTGAGGTAAACGCTCTTTAGAGAGCCATTGCTAAATAATTTACCACTAGCCCAATTTCGTCTTACTTTTTGATAATGATTGCCATGCACAACGACAAGAGTTTCATTAGGTTATAGCTTGAATGTTATTCATTAGTACAATAGTCAAGAGCGACAAGAATAATTAGGACAACAAATGCATTTTAAACTTTTGGCCCAAGGTCAAGCTTCACTTTAACCTTTGCACTCAATCAGAAGTTGAAGATGGAGTCTTGGCCTCGAAATTTTCTAATTACTTGGAATCATCTATGCATAATTAATATCATGTAGTGAAGTTTTTCAAACCGTGAACATTTCTTTGGGTTCCACTTTCACAACTTTGGAAACTTCCAAAGCTTGAAATTGCTTCCAAATTTAAGCACTTGATGCATGTTGGAATTTCACTATTGCTAAGTGACATCACTTTTAATGTGCTTTGGCCTCCATCCTTTGAATCAATACTTCTTACCATGCAAGCTCTCATGGATGTGAACCCTAGATGCAAAAGAGAGAAGCCTTTTGCTCTTTATGCACACAACAAATTGGAACTAGATAACATGTTAGCACTCAAGACTGCATGGCCGAATTCTAAATCTACTAGTCCTTATCGATGATAAAAAGAATTGTAATTTAAGAGGAGAGTGATAAGAAAAAGAACAACCAGGCATAATTCCTAATTGACCGCTTCTAGTCCACATAAAATCATCCCCATAAACCTATCTAAACGAGAAAGGTTGTCCCTTGCCAACCGTTTGCTAGATCTTGAAAAAGATAAGGATTCTTGTAATCTATTAAAGGAATGGACTGACCAAAGATCAACCAAACGTAGTGACATACATAGCCATTCCCACTCCCTAAGTTCTGTTCCAGAGATAATACGTAAGCTACTACCTTGCATATCTTGCACATCCTCTAGCATATTAATGCCCAGTGATAAATTTGTTGGGGTATTTCTAATAAAATTCCACTCCAGAAACGAGACCTCGCTACCTCCGAATTTGGGCCATAAAGATTAAGCAAACCCCACTTAATCTCTCCTATTTGAAAAACAATGTACTATGCTCTTTTATTAGATAATGATCTTGACATAATTACATCTAAGGCCCAAATATGTGAAACTTCAATACATAAACCCCCTCGAATATCATTTGGTCCAAAGGTCGGCAACCTGAAGTGTAGCCACCTCCTAGGGAGAAGATTTCCATATCTTAAGAGACATTGTTCCCCTAAATGATGCTCCTGAATCATGAGCACATTTATTGTGCCTACATAAGGTTTTTTTAATTCCTGTCTAAAACCCCCTCTCATTCGTCGAAACCAACTACCTCCTAATCCTTGTACATTCCATGAGATTATATTCAGAACATCCATAAATAAACTAGTTATTATGAAACTATCATTTTCTCCGCCAAAATGAGTCCTCTACATTTTCCTTCCTCAGCAACTCGTAATTGTCTTCTAGTTGTCATTATATCTTTATCTGAATATTTGTGTGAACGGATTGGGATCACCTTTTCCAATGTAGGAGTATCCTTTGTAACCAAGGATATTGCCGAAAAAGAGAAATCTTTAGTATTCTAAGGACTTATCTTTCCAAAACCGAGATAGACTTCTGTTTTGATGTATCTTCCTCATAGATTACTAAAGATAATTGATTTTCACAATCTATGTCAACACCCAAACAATCAATCTTTTGCCCCTTGTCCTGAGAGACCGGGTGAGGCAAGGATTGAATGATTTGCTTACCTTTATCCCCCAATTGATTACCTTTGGCCTACCCAATAGACATAGCCTCTAACTTATGATGGCTTGTAGGGGAGACCGTAGCATTAATTTCTTTTATCATCAAGACTTCTTGATCCTATTTCAAGGGTGGTGGAATCTGTACTTCAGTGACTTTATTCACCTCCCTTAAATTATTTTGCAATGAAATATCCCTACCTTCATTGCTTTTCAAAGGATTATACGGATTGCAATCCAACAAAAACATAGAATTTACCGGAGAGTTAGAATGTTTACAAGAATGCTTAGCATTACTAGTGTCCAATCGGATCTTCCCACCTTAAAAGTCGATTTTAAGGCCTCCTCTAATTGATAGCGTCTATGCGGACAATCCTTCCCTGAATGCCCAAAATGTTTGCATATAAAACATTGATCCAGAAGCCCCTGAAACATAATCCTCTAGGACAACGGTTCCTAATTTTCTTGCAGATTCAACAAAAAAACTGAAGATGGTAGTACACTATTCTTGGGTGCCAAAATCCTCGCCGAAGTTGCTCCTTGTATACGATCATCCTCTTGTGAAGCCTCGTTTTTAATAGCTATTATTGTGCCTAGAAGAGAACCTATTTGGGATAACAATTGACAAAATTCTTTCTTCAATCCCAAAAAATCGGTAGTATAGATCATATGGGCCTCTTTGTTTTGCAGAATATCGTTTGCAACCACATTATGAGTCCACTTGTAAAAATATATCCAAGCACCCTGCAATGATGTATGCTTGATCTTCAATAAATAGGCAACAGGCGAAAGATCGGAAAACTCCAAATGATAACATCCATTGCCAATGAATTGGATGTCCACCACATTATTGATTTCATCCAGAAAAGTCGCGTACAACATATGAGGCAACTCAAGCCTATTCGGCTTTGATCCTTCCATATGCGCCACCGACGAGACCACCTCCAGTCTCCGTACTTCTGTCAACACTAAGGTCCTATCATTATCTAACAAGGAGCATGAGAGACGACCTTATCTGAAATATGAGAAGACATGTCAAATTTCAAAATTCAAAATTCAAAATTAAATCTTTCAGTATTTCAAATTATTAATTTATTCCTAAAAATGTCAAAATTAGGCTTCAAATAAAAAGATTGTTCCAAAAAATATTTAAGAAAAAATAATCAAGCGATAACGTTAAACCATTTAACCGTTTGAATAGTTTAAACCACGGTTTCAAAACCGTTTGAACTGAAGCAAACCAAAGGGTTGACTCCCCAAACCGAACCGAACCGTTAAGCCACAGTTTCGCAGTTCGATTCGGTTCAAGTTTTTTAACGGTTCGGTTTCGCGGTTCAGTTCGGTTCAAACCGTTGCCGATTACTACTTGCCGGATTAAGGTTATGGGCATGCCGGTTTAAGGGTGCTAAATTCAGCTTATGGTCTTGAAGGGCGCGGTTCGAATCCCGCTCTGGTCCCTCACAATTCCTACATCAGAATCTTATTTCAATTGACTGCAATTCTGATGAACCCGTCCAAGTTATGTATATATGTGGGTGAATGCCTTAGTTCTGAAGCTTTGTTGATTTGATCGAACCAAGGAGGGGCTCGCTCTCTATGCACATCTGGTAATGACTAGCACTTAGTTATGAGGAAAGGAAAGAATGAGACGGAGATTGAGTGCCAAGTGTGAGCAAGACCTTACACTTGTGGATCTGCTCAAGGATTGTGTCAAGAACAAAGATCTCCACACAGGCTCTAGACTACATGCTGATATCCTGAGAAGAGGAATCCTCGAAAAGAGCCCTCGTCTTGCGAGCACGTTGATAAGCATGTATGCCAAATGTGGTGAGCTTGCAAAAGCCAATCAAGTGCTTCAAGAACTTCCGGTTCGAGACATCGTTTCGTGGAATGCCCTGATTTCCGGATATTTGCAACATGGGCAATGCCATGGCGCACTCGATTGTTATGAACAGATGCAAAGAGAGGGTTTATCACCTGATGGGATCACTTTTACCTGCATCCTGAAGGCGTGTGGTAGCATAGGGTTCATTGACAAGGGCAAAAAAATCCACAATGAGATTGTCAACAAGGGTTTGTTGAAGAAGAATGTCGCACTTGGAAATGCTCTGGTCGATATGTATTCCAAATGTGGTATGCTTACAAAGGCACGACAAGTGCTTGAAACCCTCCCCAATCGTAATGTAGTCTCTTGGTCTACGTTAATTGCAAGATATGCCCAAGTGGGTCAAGGCTATGAAGCACTTACTTGTTTTGAGCAGATGCAAAGTGAGGGAATCTCTCCGAATGAGGTCTCCTTCATTTGTATACTGAAGGCTTGTGGCAGCATAAGAGATATTGAGAAAGGCAAACAAATTCATGATCAAATTGCCAGTACAGGCTTGCTTATAAAAAATATCGTGCTTGGAAATGCACTAATATACATGTATGTCAAGTGTAGGGAACTTGGGAAAGCAGCACAAGTGCTTGAAGAGCTTCCCGTTCGAGACACAATATCTTGGAATACACTTATTTCTGGACATGTGCAAGAGGAGCAAGGTCTTGAAGCATTGAAATATTTCACCCAAATGCAAAGGGAGGGTCTCTCTCCAAATAGGATCACTTTCGTCTGTATTTTGAAGGCATGTGGAAGCCTAGGAGCTATCGACAAAGGCAAACAAATTCATGATGAGATTGTGAACAGAGGATCGCTGAAGGAAAATATTGTGCTTGGCACTGCATTGGTAGATATGTATGCAAAATGTGGTGTACTACACAAAGCACAAGAAATTCTTGAAGAGCTTCCTATTCGAGACATGATTGCTTGGTCTGCACTAATTACAGGATATGCTCAAGAGGGAAAAGGTCATGAGGCACTCAATTGTTTTGAACGGATGCGGAAAGAAGGCCTCTCTCCGGATGATGTCACCTTCTCGAGTATTTTGAAGGCATGTGGAAGAATAGGAGCTATTGACAAGGGCAAACAAATTCATGATGATATTATTAGCAGAGGTCTATTGAAGAAAAACATTATGCTTGGGAATGTGTTGGTTGATATGTATGCCAGAAATGGCGAACTAGCTAAAGCACAAGAGGTGCTGGAAGGCATGCCTATCCGTAATGTTGTCACGTGGAATACACTCATTGCAGGATATGCACAAGAGGAGAAAGGACATGAAGCATTGAAGAGCTTTGCAAGGATGCAAAAGGAAGGTCTCTCTCCAAATGAGATTACTTTCACTTGCATCTTGAAGGCCTGTGGAAATGTGGGAGCTATTGACAAAGGCATACAAATTCATGATGAAATTATAAAAGGGGGCTGGTTGGAGCAAAATATTGTGCTTGGCAATGCTCTAGTGGATATGTATGCCAAATGTGGCATTCTTTCAAAAGCTCTGAAAGTGTTTGAAGAACTTCCTGTCCGTGATACAATATCTTGGTCAGCACTTATTTCAGGGTATGCTCAAGAGGGGCATTGTGATGAAGTAGTGAAGTATTTTAAAGAGATGTTAAGGGAGGGTCTCGCTCCAAATGAGGTAACTTTCCTATGTTTGCTAAGTGCATGTAGTCACACAGGGAAATTAAATGAGGCAGAGATGTATTATGAGGATATGAGCCTAAAATACGGGGTGCTGCCACAGTTGGCACACCACACATGCATGGTGGTGGTTTTTGGATGTGCAGGGCACTTTGACAAGGCAATGTCAGTGATCAAGACGATGCCATCTTCTGATGATACTTCAGTTTGGCTTGCACTATTGGGTGCTTGCAAGAAATGGGGAAATGTGAATCTTGGGAAATTAGCCTTTCATCAGGCAATACAACTTGATGATAACATTGCAGCAGCTTATATTGTGATGGCTAATATTTATTCGGAGGCTGGAATGCAAGAGGATGCAGAAAAGGTTAAAGCCATGACAGTGAACATTGCTCCTTGGCAAAAGCCTGGGATGAGGGTTTTGGTTGATGTAAACGGAAATCTTCAGTCATTTTCTATTGGGAAAGTAAGGATGTATATATAAAGATTAAATATGTCCCAAGAATTGCAGGATGAGATTGCTCTGGCTAATGTGCAGTTGGTGCTCTACGAATGAACACCATGCCTGTGTCTGATGCTAGCTATATTACGACCATCATCATTGATCAACCAAGAATGGTGATGGCTTGTATATTCTCCTTGTGGGTCCAATAAAAGGAGAATTCTTAATAGCTTTTTACCATTGCCAGACTCCATCAAATATAGACATTGAAACATCTATTATGATATAAAAGAAGATATTCAAGCCATGAATGTTATAAAGAGCTGATGGTCGTGCTGTCATAAGGTTTGAACTTTGAAGTCTTGAAGAAAACAGAAAAGAGTATGACGATGACGGAAGCCTGATGGAACCACACAGTATCCAGAGTGTTTAGTGTGTCACTATGCATGACCCACTGAATACCTATGGAGCTTGTCCATATCCCACAACAAATGCATCCCACAGCACTATGTGAATTAGCAGAGTTTCAGAGAACTCAGAAATTGGCAACCAAAATTATCATGCATTGACCTGCCACATTTAAAGAAACATCAAGCTACCACAAAATTGAGGTGCTTCCAAGTCATGCACAGACCCTTGATTTGAATTATGAAAGCTCAAAAGTGAAGTATTATTTCTCTATTGCAATAATTCAAAATTTAAACTTGACCCATTACTGCACTTCAGATTAATTCAAAGTGACTTTGAGTGTCCATCCAATTACATGATGGTTTGAGCAAAGTACATGGTGCTGATGTACTTAATTTGATCTGTCACTCTATACTTCAGTCTTCAATCAACAGATGGTTTGTGAAATGCCTACTTGAAATGAGTGTTCATTCAACAATTGAAAATGTAACCATTTTTTGTCAAATTCCTAACAATTTTGCCTCAAGTAACACTACAAACTTAAGGCATATGGATCAAAATTGGCCTATATGTTAGGGAACCTACAGGACTCAGCTTGTTTACTTTTAAAATCACTGGAATCTGGTTGATCAAAGCCAAGGCTCCTAATGGTATGAATTATTTGCTTAAACACTAATTTAAATGACATGATATATTATTTACACTCTACATAATTAAAAACCATCTGAATCATCCGAAGTAATAAAACTATCGGCACCAATAGAAAAACCAAAGTATATCCTCAAGTTGATGCAATGACCACTAGAGTCTAGCACAGCGGAAAGTACCAAGAGCGAGCGGACCTCATCCTGTTCAGAACCACAGGACAGTATGCAACATATAACCATGTATCACAACAAAATCCTTGTTACATTGCTCTTGTTTCCTATGTTACCAAACTTGATCACGGGATAAAGGCAAATGCAAACATCTCAGACTGGGTAATTGTCATCTAGTGATGGCAAATATAGCGTTGAATAAAACCAAGAAAAGATAAGGTGCTAACAGGCAACTTTAGCGTGCAGTTTATGAGAGGGAACTGACAGATCACAATTTATGATGCATATTTGGCAGGACAGCCTTCAAACAACAGTGAAAAGAGGTTGAACAGCCAACATAATTTACACGGTAAGGACTGTTTTATATGCGATATTCTGTATCCTCATAACAACAAAAGTTGATTGTCCAAAAAGCATTGATCTTTGACAAAACCAATTAGAACCACGTATAGAAACAAAGGATATTGTCCAGAATACATCAATCGTGAACAGAATCAGTTAGAAACACAAGTATTAGGTCTCGAGAATGTCCATGTAAGTGAACACTTTTCAGAGATGCAGCTAGCTTCTCAACTTTTGACGCAGATTTAAGAAAGTGATGGACCTTTGGCCTTCATGTAAATAAGACCCAAGCATGACCACCAAGGTATACACTTTGCGTCAAGCATGGCTTGCATATATCATGGTTCAAGCCTAAACCGAACCGTTAAACTGTTTACAACAGTTTGGCAGCTCAGTTCAGACTTGAGCTTCATAAACCAGTTTGGCAAGGTTCAAGCTAAACCAAACTGGATGGGGTGAAACCGGTTAACCTTTAACCGGTTTGGTTCACGTTTGAAAACTTCCAAACCAGTTAAGCCGAAACCGAACCGTTGTCGATTCCTAGTAAGGTGTATCACAATAAGGGCAGGGAAATGAAACCTCAGTGGTCAAGATATTATAATCCATCTGGGCATGCACCAGTGTATACACACTGAATCTGCAATGTCGCTGTCAACAGACAGAACAAAAGACAAAACCCAATCTTTAGCTTGCATGGGCTGCAAAGGTGTTTCCTTGTGAAATAGATCAGAATAAAACTCAATCGCCATCTCCATGGCCCACATCAAATCAGTATGTAACTGCACTAAGTTCTAACTCATTCTTCAGGGTGCTCGTGTAAAGCCAAGAAGAAATCCCCATTTATCTTTTATCTGCCTTATGAGTCCATTAGGCCATGGGTGAATAATGAGAG
This sequence comes from Azolla caroliniana, assembly GCF_043228905.1. Classification (NCBI taxonomy): domain Eukaryota; kingdom Viridiplantae; phylum Streptophyta; class Polypodiopsida; order Salviniales; family Salviniaceae; genus Azolla; species Azolla caroliniana. The sequence goes on from NW_028230457.1 coordinate 11,378,402, forward strand.
GCAGCAGTACGATGTTACTCAAGGGTAAGAACCTCTGTATGTGCAACCCTTTGCCAAACCATCAATTAAGAATCCAGTGGTACAACTCAAATTATTGTTGCAATGAGAATAAATTTTGTACCCAAACCTTGGCAATACACAGTAGTTAGTTGATATGGCAAAACATCAGGCAAAAGGCAGTACTAGATCTACATAGAAACAGCATGTCTTTCTCTACATTTGCATCTTTTAAAGGAATATTCAGCGGGTTCAGTGGCCTAATTCTCAAGTTTCGCCAAGTGGGTTTAGATTGGAAGTCATTTTTTATATCTTCAGGAATATGATTTGTGTTTCTGTCTCCGGATACTATACTTACGCATTTTTGGATTAAACCATGCGTATACTATTCCCGGAAATCCCCCTTATAAAACTTTTTAATTTACACATGTTTCTTTATTTTCCAAGCATTTGCATCCCAAATGGAAGAAGAATTTAAATTTCTCATGGCATCGACCCAGGTGCTCTTTTTCCAAGCAACATTCTCTACTCTCATTTTCTCAACATTCTCTGCATCCTCATGCATCCCAGCAGCTGCATAGATATTAGCCATAACAACATAAGCAGTTGAGAGACTATTATCCAAATGTGTTATTTCATCAAAAGCCAACTTCCCAAGCTTCACATTTCCCCATTTTCTACAAGCACCAAGAAGAGCAAGCCAAACTGAAGTATCTTCAGAGGATGGCATTGTCTTCATCACTGACATTGCCTTGTCAAAGCGCCCTGCACATCCGAAAATGACTACCATGCAAGTATGATGCTCTAAAATTGGCGTGATACCATAGTTTCTACTCATATCCTCATAATAACTCTGAGCCACATCCAAGTTTCCTGAGTGACTACATGCATTCAGCACACTTACAAAGGTCACATCATCTGGACACAGACCCTCCCTTTGCATCCTTTGAAAACAGTCCAATGCTTTACAAACTTGTCCATCTTGAGCATATCCTGCAATTAATGCTGACCAAGAGACCACATCTCGAATATAAAGCCCTTCAAGTACTTGTTGTGCTTTTGCAAGGAGACCACATTTTGCATACATGTCCACCAGAGCAGTGCCAACCACAATGCTTTTCTTGAGAAATCCCCAATTGACAATTGCATAGTGAATTTGTAATCCTTTACCAATTGCTCCAATACTACCACATGCTTTCAGGATGCAAGCTAAGGTGACTTCATTTGCAGGAAGGCCATCCCTTTGCATCTGTCCAAAACAATTGAGTGCTTCGTGACCTTGATCATGTTGGGTATAGCCTGCAATGAGTGTATTCCACGTCACTACATTTCGCATAGGAAGGTCTTCGAGCACTCGTTGTGCATTTGAAAGGGAACTGCACTTCGCATACATATCAACCAAAGAATTTCCAAGCACAATATTGTTTCCAAACAATCCCCTACTGACAATCTCGCCATGAATAGATTTTCCCTTGTCAATGGCTTTCATGCTGCCACAAGCCTTGAGGATACAAGCAAAGGTTATGCCATCCGCTGTCAGACCTTCTCTTTGCATACATGCAAAACAATTCAGTGCTTCATTACCTTGCTCATTTTGGGCATATCCTGCAATTAGTGTGTTCCAAGAGACTATGTCTCGAACAGGAAGCTGATCAAGCACATGCCGTGCTCTTGCAAGCATACCAGATTTCGCATACATATCTACCAAAGCATTGCCAAGCACAATACTTTTCCGTAGCAACCCACTATTTTCAATTTCATCATGAATTTGTTTTCCTTTATCAATGGCTCTGATGTTGCCACATGCCTTTAGAATGCAAGTCAACGTTATCTCATCTGGAGAAAGTCCCTCCCTTTGCATTCTTGCAAAACAATTGAGTGCTTTGTGGCCTTCCTGATGCTGGGCATACCCTGCAATTATGGCATTCCAACACACTACATTCCGAACAGGAAGTTCATCGAGTACTTGTTGTGCTTTTGTAAGTAAACTACATTTGGCATACATATCCACCAAAGCAGATCCCAGCAAAATATTTTCCTTGAGCAACCCCCTGCTGACGATCTCCTCATGCATTTGTTTGCCCTTGTCAAGATCTCCTATGCAACCAGATGCCTTCAAGCCACAGGTGTAAGTGATTTCATTTGGAGAAAACCCCTCATCTTGCATATGCACCATGCATTTCAGTGCTTCGTGACTTTGCTCATGTTGGACATAGCCTGAAATTAGCACATTCCACGTCACAATGTTTCGAGTGGGAAGCTGTTGAAGAACTCCCCATGCTTTTGCAAACATACCACATTTGGCATACATATCCAACAAAGCATTGCCAAGGATAGTATTGCTCTTTAATAAGCCCCTAGGAAGAATCTCATCATGGATTTGTCTGCCCTTGTCGATATTTCCTGTGAGTCCACAAGCATTAAAGAGACAAGTAAAGGTGACCTCATCTGGAGATAAACCCTCCCTCTGCATTCTTTCAAAACAATGGATTGCTTTATAACCTTGCCCCTGTTGGGTATACCCAGAGATAAGAGCATTCCAACAGACTACATCTCGAACACAAAGATCTTCGAGCACTTGTTGCGCTTTAGTGAGAGCGCCACATTTGGCATACATATGAATCAAAGTGCAAGCGACATAAGGGCTGTCCACAAGTGGCCCATGTTTCAGGACCTCGGAATGTAATCGAGTGCCTTCATACAAGTCCTTATTTTTGGCACATGCCTTGAGTAATTCCACAAAAGATGAGCTCTTTGGCTTGCAGACTGGTGGTTGTCCCACACTGACCATTCCTGTCCTGCTCAGTTCATTGAGAACCCAACATGGGTTAAACCATCCCTCCATCCACAAGGCTTCTTTAGTGATGCTGTGTCTGAAATCTGGAGACATGGGGTTGTACTTAGAATGACGATTATCATTCCACAAGGAGGGGTTCCTAAACAAGTCTTTCCAAAGTAGGTCAGTCCTTCCATAGCTCCCCATGTGTCTTGCCATGAATGTAATGGAAAATTACCATACATCTCTTTCTCTCCCCATGGTCTCCCCTCCCCTCCCCTGTTCTTCTTCTTCTTCTTCTTCTTCTTCTTCTTCTTGAAGTATTGACACATCAACAAATTCACAGGACTGGTGGCCATGATTGTTGACATACATCCACATTGTGTGTCTGGTGCATACATAGATGCCATGCATATCATATGTATGCAGGCATGCTGCATGGTGCTCACCTCTTTCATGGATGAGCTCCAGATTTCTCATTGTATGTATGTTGTATGCACAGCCAATACGATCATCCCTTCTTAAATTTAGGGATTGCTAACTAAGAGGAATTGAACACGTGTTTCATCATGTCTTTTCTCTCAGGGGAGTCAAATTTTTAGCTTTCCTGTTGTATAAGGTAGTAGTGTTCAACCACCCTATGTGTAAGGAATATGAGAAATGGGTTCTTGTTCAATGGTGTGCATAACATTCGGCAATGGTTCGGTTTGGAATCGAACCGTTTACAAAATTTTGAAACCTTAACCGAACCGAACCACGAAACCATTAAACCGAATAACATTTTTCAAAACCATAAAACCGTTAAAAACTGCGGTTTCGTGGTTCGGTTGGTCTAATTTTAATTTTTAAATTTATAATATTTCATTTTTAAAAATTTTTTAAATTTTAAAGATGTTCCTAAAATGTGAGAATAAGGTCTACAAATGAAAAGATTGTTTAAAAAACAATGTTTTAAATTAGTATTTTTTTAAATAAAAAATAAAAAATTGTTAAGTCGTTAAGTCGCGGTTCGGTTCGGTTCAAACCGAACCGTTGTCGATTGTTAGGTGTGCACGATAGATACATAGGGTTCAAAGTCAAAAGAGTATGTATAAATGGGTTCTTGTAACTCTTCAAATTAATACTTTAACTCATAGCACGCAATCTAGAACACCAACCAACCTTTCTTCACATGAGATCACTAGGTAATGGGCTTATGAAAACCCCTTATCCTTAATAACCCTTTATTCCATCCACTTTTTTTTTTTTTCCAAAAAAAACATCTACTTCCATTAGTTAAGAATGTACAAAGGAATCATTTACAACTCATATCTTACAAGACATCTTGCATGTCAAAGGAAAACAATGTGAAGATGAAACAACATAAAAAACAACTCCAAAACACCACTTATGTTTGACAAACAACTTGTAATAAAAATCACTTGTTGTTGTCATAGTTAATCTCTTGTTTCCAACCAATTTCCAATCAAGCTCTTGAGAAATCTGCCATCTAAATCAGGATTTGGCTCATACTATACGATGATGATAATCCTTGCAATTATCCCAAATAAAAGGCACAACCTCTTGGATATACGAGATTTTGATATTTGTTGTTTGAAAGGCCATTGATATTCTTTGTGGCACCAACATAGTATCCTTCAGTGTTACCAAACCTAATCTCAAAATCCGATGAAATCGAAGGTTAAGATGTTGTTTTACATTCCCACATCAACAACCTTGATGTCACCAAAACCGCTATTTGTAATGAATAGTCACATCCCCTTTCTTCTAGAGGGTGCCATTGCACAAAATCCAACATACTCTACAAGTTGTCAACAAATGATTAACTCTCATAGACCCTACACATTTTACATGCCTTTCAGAATTAATGACATTCCACCAATTAGCTTTAATTGTCATGTTTCAAAGCTTAATTTCTATATGGCGCCATTTTCATCCAAGGTTGTACACCCTCGAACATAAAGCAAATGAAGGTAAATCAACAAGCTATCATTTGTTCATAATATTGATGCCCCACCAAAATACTTATGCTAGAATTAAGACCTTTAATACATAACCTTGTCCTCCATATTTTTAGATACACACTCAATATGTTTCACATAAGAGATTTCCACCCAATTAGATATCCACGGTAATGACAAATCATACCACGATGTACTATCCTTTTTTAACACCCTGGTCCCCAACCCCAACATATATTGTTCTCTACATGATTATGCATATTAATGCTTAACCCTTAAGCATTTGAAACATTTCCCATACATATCATGTCTTACTAATATCTTCTAGATTAGGTGCCAAAAACATGATGTGGTCATCATTTGCGAGAGCTTGAACAATACATGGTTTCCCTAATGGCAACATTAGTCCAAGCAATTCTTCATTCACAACCATATTGTGTAATTTAACAAGAATATATGATGTGTCATAATAATGAACAATAAAGTACTAATTAGGCATCCTTGTCTCATTGACCTTCGAGTAGATAGGTTGGGTTACTCCTCCATTAAACATCACAAGTGAAACAATGCCCTTCCCTAGTGTGTATATAAACGTAGACATGTGATTACTAAAACCCATATGAGACATCAATTTATTTATAAATGACTAATCCACATTATCATATGCTTTCTCAAGACCCATATGTAATGACACTAATCATTGCTTAGACTCCTCTGCGTAGTCAATTGTCATTTGAACATTTAAAATATTCTTTAAATTATCACTTTTTGCTAAGAACCTAGACTTAACATTATGAATAATAGGAGGCAAAACCTTTTGTAATCTATTGGCCGCGACTTTTGCAAAAATCTTGTACATACCCTCATCAATGAAATATGCCTCCACTTAGCAACGGAAGATGGAGAAGGCACCTTTATTAAACCAATCTTCCAGAATGAGGCATTTCCTTTTATGGTCACACCTTCTAAAATAAGACCATAAAAGGTTCATTTAACTTAATCATATATTTCTTACAGAGGTCATTTGTCAATCCATCCCACCCAAGACACTTATAATTAGTAAGATGGCATCCCAACATTCGTTGGCCAATAAGTTAATAATGAAATGCATTTATTGAGAAACTTAACTAGGAGACTTAATTTCTTTCTCCTTCTAATGGTACGATGAATTCCATAATATCTAGTTGATTTCTAAACATTCGCAACAAACACTTCCCATGTATCATACCCATAAAATTGAACACAATAAACAAATATATCAATCAATTGACACATATAGGCATGGACAACCTCATGACCTAAAAATGATGAATTGAAAATCAAAGGGTTGTTTTCCTAAGAACTTGTGAAAAACACTAACTAGGTGGTGTGTGAATTCAAAAATTAATGGCGAATGATCTGATACAATTGACCAATAAGAAATTGAAATATCCAAGACCCTTCATAATGCATAATGACCCTAAACCCTTCATTATGCATTATATCATTCAATCCAACCTACGATAGGTATCCTTATATCAAGTCTATTGAAAGTTATAACCAAGTTCATCTCCATTGATCCATTCCATACATCCCTTAACATATAGCTTTGTCTCAAACCCACTCTTGAGCCTTTATTCTATACATAATAGAGTGAATAGATGTTGATTGTTTTGTCTTGCAACAAACATTAAAATCTCCCATTAGTAAACTTAATTGACCATTATCAAGTGCCAAATTTAGTGATCTCTAATAATAGCTCCAATTCTTGTGAAACATTCAATGCATAAATACCAACTAACCAACCAAAGAACTTGCCCTTGAAAACATGTCTCAACCACTATAAATCTTCTAAACTCATATGAAACAATTACTTTTGGGTGAAATTCATCTTTAATAAACATCACAATTCAAGAACAATACCTTTGAACATCGCCAAAATAATATAGTATATAATCCTTAGAGCAACAAAGTAATCCAATATTACGATGATCTTTTTATTCTATTGCACATAAAACATCCCGAGGCTTCCTCAACACAACCCTCCAAACCTTATGCATTGGAAAGCTAGAACATATTCCCCTCATAATCCATGTTGTGATCTTCATACTTTATTTATTTTCCTTCAATCCGAGAGAATTGCCTTCTCCTTCACTGTTGATGTTTTTTTGCCATATATCAGAATAAATATCCTTGATGGGAATTATGATGGGAATGAAGAAGAACTTTAAGACCCTGATGGCTCCTCCCATGGACAAGGCGAGGCGCCTGTTTAACAATCAACAACGGTTCAGTTCGGTTTGGAGTGTGAACCTCAAACCATTTAAAAAACTGAAACTGAAACTGAACCGAACCAAACCATGAAATTGTTAAAACTGAAACCGTTACAAAAATTCAAGCTCAAACCAAATGGTTTTAGAGACTTTCAAACCTTTAAACCATTAAAAGCGCAATTTCGTAGTTCAAATTTGGTTTTCAAGTTACGTCACAATTCCAAAATTTAGATTTTTATTTTAAAAAACTTAAAATTTTCAATATTTCAAATTTTAAATTTTCAAAACGTAAAGATTTCTCTTAAAATATCAAAATTAGGTTTAAAATGTTTAAAAAAGTATTTAAGAAAACTATTGAGAGTCAATCATAAACTATCAAACCGCCGATCATATAGAGTTTAAAATCTTGTAAAATTTTTACACTAATGACATGATATCTTCTCTAAAACAAAAAAAAGTAAAAAAAATTTGTCAAACAGTTTTAATCGAAAATTGTTATAGGCTCGAACCGAACCAGTAAAACCCCCAAACCGAATCAAATTGAATCGAACCCAAACAATTTACAAAAACTTGAACTTGAGCTGAACCATTTAAACCGTAAAATTGCGGTTTCTCGGTTCAGTCAAAACCGAACCGTTGCCGATTGCAAATTATACACCTTTATGATCGAAAAGATGATTTCTCTTCAGTCTAATACAGAGTCTGTTGCAAGATATTTAGATTTGGTTGTCGAATCGGTATGACCTTCTCCCAAACATTAGAAATGCTCCCGCAAACATTCATTCTTATTACATTTCTTCGTCTATCTTTTTTTATAGATAGAATCATAGTATGTAATATACTCCAATGCATTGGCAAACATTCCTTTTCATACGAATTCAAACGAATGCGTATGTTTTCAGAACGTACTTGTGTTTTGTTTTGTTTTGTTTTTTTAACACTTTCTTACCTTCAATTTTTTTTTTTGTAACCTTATAATAAATAATGAGTACAAAAGTATAGTATTTACCATACTTCGAAGGGTGTTTACCATACTCGAAGGGATCGAAACATTCTCGAGAATGCGAATGCGAATGCTACGTATGATACGTATGGTTCATTCATACTATGGGACTCAATAGAATCATAGAAGAAACCATTTTCACTATTCACTATTCACAATTTCTTCTTTTATTTGCTCTTTCTCTGTTTTTTCCTCTCTCTGTTTCCCTAACACAGACAGAACAGAGAGAGTCAAGCCACAGACAAGAAACAGAGTACATTCAGAAGCCCACTCAGTCTCTTTTAGCTTCCATGGATATCTCCAGGCTCCTTCCACAACGATGGAGATGATGATAATGATGATGATGATGATGATGATGGTGTGATTTCTTCTTGTTTCCTGTCGTTTGCTGCTAGATGGATGCCTAGCAAATTACTCCCATCTCAGCACCTTTCGGGTATTCTATGCTTTCTGTCTGTATTATCTTCGTGTATATATATATATTTTTTCTCTTCTCTTTGTTTTTCATTTCGAGGAAGAAATGCCTGTTGTGCATTTCCTTGCTGAAACTCATACTTGATCAATCCACACACACACACACAAAAGATTGAAGGAGGCTATATCCTTGCTGAATTTCTGTTTTTTTGCTGCAATTGATGTGAATACATAAAACCCAACTTAGGTTTTCTCTGCATGTACTTATCTATAAATGGATTTTCCACACATGAAGAATCTTGAGATAAGCTTGGACCATGCATATGGCTTCCCCTTGTGAAAGATTTTGGCCAACTACAGGTCTAGCGATGTGCTCATGATGGTTTCGAAGTATTTCATACAAGTGATCTCTCTGTGTGCGTTATAATCCTGATTCCCAAAAAATTAGATTTGCACAAGATCCAGAATGCGGACCCAAAAATATTTGCATGAATCTGTACATGCTGCCTCTCATCTTTTGATGGAGAATATTAAAGAAACGACCTGAATGCCCATTTTGTGATAATGGTGAGAATCCATTCAATTATTAAGTTTTTTTCTTTGAGAATTAAAGGTGGCCTTTTCACATGTACTATGATAATCCAACTGGAGTATATCTTTGATATTTGTTTGTTCTCTTGATATGGTGTATACTTTTAGTTCTTCTCTGCAGTATCAGCAAGAGAGAGAGAAATCAAGATTGAAGCTTGAGCCATGAGTTCAAGTACAAGTACCGAGCCTTATCGTAGGTAAGGAACCTTTTCATGGAATGACATATAGAGGAAGGGGGATAGGGATAGGGAAAACGGATAGCAGAGAGCAGAGAGCAGAGAGAGATAGAGATGTGTTATTTTTCTTCAGGTTGGTGAAGCTAGTTGCAAGAGCATTCTATGATGATGATGTAAATGCGAAAGGAACAAATAAGCCAAAACCTGAGAAGTCTGACAATCGTGGCATTGCTGTAGTCGTTCTTGATGCATTGACCAGGTTTCTTCTTTTTCTGTTTTTGCAGTTTTATTTCCTTATTTTGTTAGGGATTATAGCTAGATTTTCAGTATTAGCTTTATGCTTAGTATGTAAAGTACTCTTATTAAGTTGGATGGAGTTCCTTCTGAACAGAAACTATGATGTAGTGTACACAAAAAGGGAGAATGAGACTGATATGAGCCCTTATTTTATATATTTTAAGCATAGTTCAGAGTAGGTAATAAATGCTGATTATCTGATTGCAGTGTCGCCAAATATTTCTTGATTATGTGAATTGAGAGAGGCTTTTGGAAAATGCTGAATTATGTTTGAATTGTTACAGGCGCCAATGGGTTAAAGAGGATGACTTGGCAAAAGATCTAAGGCTTCATCCGAAACAGTTGCGGCGAACATTAAAGTTCTTGGAGGAAGAATCACTGATTGTGAGGGAGCATCGCCGTGAAGTAAGGAGTTGCGAATTCTTTTAAATATAGCTAAATTTTAATGTGGAGATGCTTCTACAAATAGAGTTGCAGTCGTTTGTGATATGGCTTGTTAAGTTGAGACTTTAGGAGAATCTCATGTATTATGTCCTCATGTCTCTTTCCTAAAGGAAGGATAACTTATCGACAATGTACTTTGATTTGTTAAAGCTATGATTTTTTTATCATTCCACGAAGTCCTTACTCTATGGAACAAAGAGCTATGCTCTGTGAGGGTTTTTGCATCTGGTGACTTCTCTGGCCATTCACTGTATGTTTGAATAACTTGCCTTAGTGGTTCTTCGTACTAGGGCTAAGGCAGTTTATTTCTGAAAATAGCTTGATCATGTGTCTTGCATTTTACCACACACACACACACACACGCTTGAGAGGAGAAATTTCCCATTCACTCCTATCTCTGCTTAAAATGTGTTCGTGGAACAATATTTCCTTGGTTTTGACCAAATTCATCAGAAAATCGTTGTGTGGTGATAACATATTCATGTGAGTTTGTGGAATATATATAGTGTCACCTGAATAAGCTGCATTGAATCGTAGATATAGAAAGCGCCTGATAATGTATATCTTTTGTGTTACATTTGACAACTGCAAATATTTGCAGACAGTTAAAGGTGTGAAAGCATATAACGCAGCAATTGCTGCAACAAATGATGGATCAACAAGTCAGCGTGAAGGTGAAAAGCAAAAAATGCACACCCACTCATATTGCTGTTTAGACTATGCACAGGCAAGTCATCTAGATCGTTGCCCTTGGATCTCTATATTCAGTTCAAGAAACCACGTTCATCTTACAGTGGACTGTACAGGTGTATGATATTGTGAGATATCGTATACATAGAGCAAAGAAAAAGATAAAAGATGAGCTGGAAGACAGGAACACTGTCCAGCACTATATATGTCCAAACAGCAATTGTGCAAGAAGGTGAATTATTGGCTGCATAGGAGAAGGATATATAGTAATTCTTCTCAACTATATTTATACAAATGGTGTTGAGTTTCAAAATAATGCCACCAGGTATTCAGCGCTTGATGCGGTGCGTCTTATCAACCCTTTTGATGAAAATTTTCACTGTGAGAACTGTAATGCTGAGCTGGTTGCTGAGAGCGATAAGTTAGCAGCAGAGGAGCTTGGGGATGGAGAAGATAATGCAAGGCGACGGAGACGTGAGAAGCTCAAAGACCTTTATGAAAGGCTAGAGGTAAGAAGACACTGGGGTTTTGATTTATGGTATCTCAAATAAAATCTCCTCTTATACCTTTTTAATTGCAGAGGCAAGTCAAGCCACTGATGGATCAGGTAATGAAAGTCAAAGATTTGACACCTCCTGATTATGGTACACTACTTGCATGGGAGGCACGGGCCATAGCATCGGGAAGGATCGCACCAAATGGGGAATCTATTGCAAACTTACCAAAAGCATCCCATTCACAAGGAAACAGTGGAACACCCATGCCCTTTGTGGGTGAGACTAAGGTCAGGCTCTCATAAGTTGATATAGAGAAATCCATCTAGAATTGAGAGGTAAAGTTCTAAGATTAGAAGATGAATGCAGGTTGAAGTATCTCTTGCAGGAGTATCGATCAAAGATGAGGACTCCAAAGATGGAAATAATGGAGCACCTCTGAAAGTACTCCCCCCATGGATGATTCGTGAAGGGATGAACTTGACCGCCGAGCAACGAGGTGAGGTGAAACAAGAGGCAATTTCTGAAGACAAGATGTCTGTTGGGGGCTCAGGATCCATGGATGGGAAGCCAGATTCCAAAGCACTCGAGGATGACAAGGAAGCAATACAACGGAAATTGCAGGTACATTGCTACATGATATTCTATTTTGGGTTAACTACATTCTTAATTTTTGTTTACCTTAATCATGCCCTTTCAGGAGGAGTATGCCAAAGCATATTATGCTGCCTTAATGCAGAGGCAACAAGAAGCATCGTTGTCTACTTCAGGTACCCAGTTGACAGTCCAACAAGAAGATGAGGCTCCAGATCGCGTGGTTGGTATGAAAGCCAAGCGAGAGAGCGAAGAGGAAGAAGAAGAGGGTGTTGAGTGGGAAGAATCAACTGGTACCAAAAATATAGACCACTTCTGTGTTTTAAGTTTTAAAGATTCAAATCAAAGTTGTGTCTGTGAATGAATACTGCTGTCTTGATGGCTAGTAGCATGTAATACATCATATGAAGCTGCTGATGTGTTTTATTTCATGTGTGCTAGATGCCTATGGAACTTCGATTCCAGATAGTGGAGAGCCGGGTGGAGCCGATCAAGTGGGTGAGGAGGATGAGGAGGACATCGATTGGGAAGAGGGTTAGGGTTAGGTTAGGTAGAGCTGAATTTCGACACAACACGGGGCTGTGTGTTATTATTATTGTTGGAACTTGTTGTGCATCATTCGTTGTGGGCTCACAGGTCTTGCACTTAGAACAAGTGTGCAAATATATTGTTGGGATGATCATAAATGTAATATGATTTCTTGAGCCACTACTAATGGAATTCATTCATGATGATGTGGTGTATTTCTGTTGTACTGCATTTTTGTATACGAAGCATGATTGGCAGTGTCGGATATGTTAATGCTTGTTTACTATGAGTATCTCAAGCATATTTTTTGTTGTTTGGTGATAGTGCACGAGGGTGTGGTTTGTGAAGAGGAGGGTGGTGGTGATTGCTGTTTGATGATGAGGGTTATGGTAGTAAAGTATGATCACCACTGATTGGTTAGGGTAGGGACATTGAAGGTTTCGATTGTTCGGGTTGCTTTCCTTGACCTAAACATGTAATCAGTTGTGCTCTAACTGCCTTCTTGTGCATTGTAGCTGCTTGTATCTGGTTCTAGACAATCAAGTGGTTTTGAGACCCTAGCTCTAATATATTTGTTCCAGACAGCCAAGTGGAGAATGGTGTTTATTGATGATGGTTATGGCAAGATTAGTGTGGTCCTTAGTGAGTGGGTAGGGTGGGATGATAAAGGCTTTGATAATTTGGGTGGCTTTCGTTGACCTAAAGATGTAACCAATTGTGCTCTCACCTCTTCCTACTGAATTTGGCCGCATGTATCGGGTTTTGGACAATCAAATGGGTTTGCTACCCTAGTTCTTATTTTTATTTTGTATCCTATGTTATTTGGACACCTTTGCATGTATGTGTTGAAATGAACTCCCTTTGGAAGAAAAGTGTGATCCCTTGATGCTCTTAATATACCCCATTTAGTGATTTGCTTGAATTCAATGAAATATACAATTAGGTAAAAAATACTATCAATGTTGCGATCAAATGCAAGCTTTGGTTCATATAAAAAATGCTAAAACTACAAATGGTATAAATTTCACATCCCCATGATGTTTGGTACATGTGTAAGAGCTTGTTTGACAATAAAACACATTGCTTCTAGCTCTATAAATTGTTAAACATGTAAAGAAAATCAATAGAGAGATCACACAAATACACGCAATGTGTAGAAAAAAGCCCACACATTGAGGAAAATTCGGGACAAGCATAACCAATCGTCATCCTTGAGAACAAAGAACGAGTGTCTTCAAGATTTGACATTGGAAAAAGTATGTACTGTAGACACTAGGCAACTAAAAGAGAGAGATTTGGCATCCACATAAGATGGAACTATCACATCCCTACAGGGATTTGTATTTAACACTCTCATTTGTAAAATTTTATAACTAATGGAAGGAGTTTTTTTTGGAAAAAGGAAAAAGGAAAAAGGAAAAAGGAAAAAGGAAAAGAAAGAGCGAGACTTGGCATCAAATTGAATTTAGTGTGTATATGAGAAAGCAAATATGAAATGATAAATTGAATCTTCTGCTCATACAATGCAAATGTGAATAAATCGAATGAATATAATTGATGGATGCAACACATTCATCATAAAAACTTTGACCCAACCGATTTGATCTACTACATGAGCTCTCCCCCACGGATGAGACTTCCCCTAGTTCTTTCTTAAGCCCCAAGGAACTGATAGGAACTAAACGCTCCTTATGCGCAACGCTCGGCCACAACCGAGCTTAGAATCATACACAGAAAACGGGAAATAGATGTTCGACACAGAAAGAGAAGAGTACACAAGATGTTTACGTGGAAAACCCAAACTAGGGAAAAAACCACGGCAGCCCACAGGCTACAAACTATCACTATGTTGGAATGTACAACAGTGAGTTCATGGAGGCAACGACCTCGTGCTCACGATCTTCGCCACAGGCGGCGGTTACAATCAGAGGCAACGACCTCTTCCTCTCTCTCTCACTCTCTGTACACTGTTACGCACACACTCTTCTTACACCAACAAGAAAATAACAACAAGAAAATAAAAACAACAAGAAAATAACAACAACTAGAAAATAACAACAACTACTAAGAGTTTGCCCTAAGTCATATTTATACTAATATGACTTTTCGGCTATTTACAAATATAGCCATAATGGATTCTCAGAAACATATTTACGAATATGTCTCTTCATCCGGTTCTCACCGGGTCTGTACCATCCGGCTCTCCGTAGCTGGGTACTTGTCATCCGGTCTTCACCGGGTCTGTACCATCCGGCTCTCCGTAGCCGGGTACTCATCATCCGGTCTTCACCGGGTCTGTACCATCCGGCTCTCCGTAGCCGGGTACTCGTCATCCGGTTTCGGCACTGTTCTTCTCATCCGCACTGTTCTTCTCCCTTCCCATCCGGAGGGACCTGTCTCCCAACAGGAACGACCTAAGGTGACACCAAGCACACAAGAGAAAGTTCTCGTTAAAGCTTACAAAACAAGGAAGTGAAGAAGGATAAGTCATGTTAAGACCTTAATACAGAGCTTGAGCAGAACGACACCCAATGCAGAAGCAACAAACCAAGGTAGAAGTTTGAATGTCACGCCTCAGATCATAGTCTTCCTAGACACAAATGAGTGTGATTCCTCTAGCCAACACCTTGAACCACACCCGCAAAACACCTTGAAATGGCTAGGTATAGGGCACAAGACATTGGAAAAATTAAGGGTACATGTATTAACGGTACACAATAGCGGAGTTTCGACGACCTCAATCTCCCTTCCACTCTTGCTTCCGTCATAGGAAGAGTGGTCGAAACCCAAGATTAAAGATACACTATGTAGCCAAGTAGCATGCTTTGTAGCAAAAATAAGAGATGAAAACCTCATGAACGAACTAAAGCAGCATTGGAATAACACTGAATTCTGGTGCACCATGGATGAAGAGGAACCTCATCTCTACCACATCCACCTGCGGACTATCATAGACACCCAACTAACTCCAAGCTTTTTCTATTTCTATGAGAAGCATGAAGGGGCGATTGAAGCTCACAAGATAGCCCACAAACTCCACTCATGGATGTGGACCATCATTCCATCAATGGAAATGACTGGATGTCTAAATGGTGAGTGCTCCCCACTCATGGCATGTTGTGCAAAGCATCAAGCACAAATGACAATCTCCCACCCCATTCCATGAGTATGAAGATTGTAACATGGAATGTGCAAGGGCTCAGGAGTCGACTAGACCAACAAAACAGATGGAAGCTGAGAAGAGATCTTGAGGAATATATATTAGGGGGTGCTGCTGACATCATCATGTTGCAGGAACACCACCTTGATAGTACTCTTTCAAAAGAAGTTAGAGATCTTTTACCAGGATCATGGCGAACAATTTGGGAGCCAACAATAGGGGAGGATGGAAATCATGGTGGTATTTGCACTTTGATTGGGGAACATCTAGCCTAAGGTTTAATACACCAAGAATAACTGATACCTGAAAGGGCCCATTTTTTGCACATTGGTCATCCAAGGGCAACGTTGGAATTTCATGAATGTTTATGCTCCAAATAGCAGCACAGAATGGGCAACATTCTGGGAGCACATTCGCCAACAAGTAGCGGGTGCAGAGGAGTGGTGCATTGGAGGGGATTTTAATATGATCAAATCCATTCATGATAGCTCTAACAACAACCCCATAATCCTACAAGGAAGGGAACATAAATAATGGGAGAAGTTATGTGTACACCTTAACTTGCGAGATATATGACATTCCAACATCTTCCAACGAAAAAGGGACTCTCTCTTATTCTCCCAATCAGATGGGCGAAATAGTGGACCCACCCTATCTCGCATCGACCGTCTTTATGTAGGCGAGGCCCTAGAAGCGAAGGGAGGGTGGTGTCGCATAACTCCAGTCATGACTTTCTCTTACCATTACCCGGTAATCGGTCACTTTCACTTGCACCGAAAGTGGGGTTCATTCCAACCTCGAATCCCACACATTATCTACACAGTTATAGAGGCGAAGGAACAACTCACCAACCAATGGTCACTACCCGTTAATGCCTCATTAGCATCTGACAAACTTCTAGCTAAATTATCAAGAGCTTCAACTCTACTACACGAGATTGTCAAGACTAGAAGTAAGAATGCTCAAGAAAAGAGACAGAGGACAAAACAGGGACCAATAGCCTTACAACGACTCCAACAATGATATCCGACATGTAGTTGGATCGTAGGACAGGTTGCCATGGCCAAACATGAACTCATCATGGTAGTAAAGGCAATCTATGACATGGAGTTTCATCGAAGCATGGCTCGATGGATTCGAGTAGGGGACAAAACCACGAAGGAATTCTTCCGATCCAAGGGACCGAGGCACGCTAGAACAATGATGCATAGCCTCAACCGAGCGAATGGAACTACCATGGAGGATGGCGACGAAATGAGGAATATTGCCACAAGTTATTTTAAGCGACTACTTCCTGAAGTGAATATGGCCACAGGGGAAGACATAAGAGAAGATATTATCGTCCAGAGCATACATGAGAAAGTCACGACGGAAATGAATACATGGCTCGTGCGTCCCCTATCGATCATCGAGATATGGGAGACCCTCTCTGATTTGGATGTAGATAGTTGCCCTGGAATCGACGGCCTCACCCCTCACTTTTTCACGTGCCTTTGGGACACTATTAAAGAAGATCTTCTCCAAGCATATGAGGAGATCGTCACCTCTGGAAACATGCCAGAGGAATTTGGACAGGGAATTTGGATCGTCATCTCATTCCTAAAAGTGGTGGGAGTGCCAATGACCCTAAACCCTAAACCCTAAACCCTAAACCCAATGACATTAGTAAGTGGCAGCCCATAACTCTCCTCAATACTGTCTATAAGTTGCTCGCAAAAATCGTGGCACGCCGCTTAGCACCTCTTCTCCCTCAGCTCATTCATCCGTCCCAGACAAGTTTTGTTAGAAATCAGAGCATCCTAGAAAACCTAGATTTTGGGAAGCAGTAGCCCTTGCCAAGCATCCCAACAATAGGGTAGCTGTGGTGCTCCTAGATTTTGAGAAAGCATATGACAGGGTATGCTGGAAATTTCTAGAAAGTGTGATGGGGAAACTCGGCTTTCACGAGTCATGGATCAAAGGCATTGCAGGACTTTATAGGAATGCCACCAACTGTGTTTCAGTAGCAGGTGAAAGGGGCCCTTTCTTCCAAATATTGCGGTCCGTACGACAGGGCTGCCCACTGGCTCCATCCTTATTTCTATTATATACCGAAGCTTACGTGGTCTTCGTGTGCCTCATTCTCACCAAAGCCTCCTAGATATAGAATTTGCAGATGACACTGCGGTCTACTTGCAAGGTGACTTGGAAAATTTACAAAAGCTAGAAAGTGGTTTAGACGCATTTTGCAAGAGATCCAATGCATTGATTAATTGGCACAAATCCTATGCAATATGGCTCTCTCATGAAGCACATCCTACGTGGCACCCAGATCCCGCTTTCAAGTGGATCAATCAAGGAGCGAGCACCAAATATTTGGGTTTCCAAATTGGGTTCAACATACCTTCAGAGACTATGATTACACCAGTTATTCACTCCATTCGACAAAAGTTAATACATTAGAGTTTGAAAAAACCCTCGCTAATGGGGCGCATCATAGTGGCAAACCAAGTATTACTCGCAACAACATGGTACAACCTATCATGTTGGGTCAAAATCTCCAAGAAAGTATACACTAGATTCAGCGACTGGTACGCAACTACATTTGGTATGGTAAGGAAGATCATACAACTCGGGCCAAGGTGGCGTGGCCTATACTCACCTCACCTAAGCCAAGAGGAGGATTGGGTCTTATTGATCCCCTCTCACAATCAAAATCCCTACTCGCCAAATTTGTGGTGTGAGGACTCCAACCAAGGAATGACTACTGGAAAATGTTACTACGGTTACGCTTTGCTTACTTTAGGCCACGAAAAGGGACCAATTGGGCCCCCAAACTGGATGGATTCTAAACATGGATCTCAAACCTAGTTTCTGTCACCAACTGGAGGATAGATTTAGTGCATCCATGTGGAAGGCGTGGTGTGACATTAGACAAAGACTCAAGTGCGATCAACCCAAATTTGAACCTGCCTGGCTCAGTCAACATATCCTATGGAACCCATGTATTAGGGATGAATCTAATCAACTAATTGGATAAAGTAAGGGGCTGTCATGGGGATACATGTTGGAAGGTCCATGAAAAAGTATAGAATGTTGGAGACGGTTTATGTCATTGCCAATACAAGACCAAGCCAACATCCTCCATGGAATCAGGGGTGGATGGGCTATGAGATCTGAAATCATTAACGCTCTATTGATTAGGGAAGCTACTCATCAAAGGAGGACAACGGAGAAATGGATAGGCTACAAGGAGGAGGGCTCTTTGATCCCAAGAGGTAGGGATACACCGGACAGGATCGAAGGCTCTAAAATGCAAGACAACAAGAGTTCAACACATCATAAGGCAATCCGAGTACTAGCATATACTGAGCATAAATGGATTGTAGATCCTGATCCGATCAAAGTACAACCTGATTGGCACGTATGTACTCATGAAAACACATGGCTATGTAAGGTCAGTTGGGACCTTTTGCAATGGACATGGTGTGATCCTTATGCGGGGCAAGGAAGCAAACCTATTCCTTTCTTTCAATTCACAACAAGATTGGGTCGCCATATTATAACCGCTCAATATGCCCGAGCGCCATCTGTTGCAAAGTGTTACGAAGGCACTATGGCTCTTCTGTGTGCACAACGGATCGTGATGTGCTGGATCGTTTAGTGCTCAAGCTAGAAAGGGGAAGGGGAAGGAGACTTACCTCTACACAGTCCAAAAGCTTCTATTGCATTACACATTGATCTCAACTCGCTCTCGCCAGTTTTCAGTTTTCTGTTCTTCTTCTCTTCTCTTTTACACACTCACTTTCCACTTTTTACCTAACTACATAAGTGACTTATATATGCAGCTAATTAGCTGTCAGTAGCTAAATAGCTGTGCATAGCTAAATAGTTGTTTCACCTTTATGTCCACTAGTAGCTAATTAGCTAATAACTACATTAGCTTATTTCTCAATAAGCATCACATACCTTTGTTGAGCTTGCTTCTCAACACTCCCCCTCAAGCTCAACTTATCCTTTCTTGAGGTCATCTTCAATATTCTTTTCTTCATGCTTTTCAACTATCATATCAATGCTCACAACTCCCATCATGTCTCTAAAATGTGTATGTTTTTCCATGCTTAATCCTATCGTAAGAATATTAGGCACTTGCTGATTTGTACTTACATATAGCAGATCCACTTCTCCATCAATCACTTTTTCTCTAACAAAGTGATAATGCACTTCAATGTGCTTTGTTCTTGCATGGAACACTGGGTTTTTTGCCAGTTGAATGCTGCTCATATTGTCACAACAAATTGTAACTGCACCCTCTATATACTCTCCCAAATCAGAAAACAATCTTTTGATCCATACCTCTTCACAGGCAGCTATTGCAGCTCCTCTATATTTAGCTTCAGTACTTGATAGTGCAATAATAGCTTGTTTCTTGCTACTCCATGAAATGGCTGCACTTCCCAATGTAAACATATATCCACTTGTGGATCTTCTATTAGTTTGGCTTCCAGCCCAATCAACATCTGTCTATCCTTCCAGCTTTATGTCCAAATCAGCCCTGTAAAACAGTCCATAGTTCTGAGTAGCTTTTACATACCTCAAGATTCTTCTAATGCAGTTCAAGTGTGGCTTTGTTGGCTGTTGCATAAACTGGTTGACTAATCCAACAACATAACTCAAATTAGGTCTTGTTATGGTCAAATATATGAGCCTGCCCACCATAGACCTGAACATGTTTACATCTTCTATTTTGGCTCCCAAATCAACCCTCAATTTGTAGTTCTTATCTAGTGGTACACCAATAGGTTTGCATCCAAGCATACCATACTTCTTCAACATAGTCGTTGCATACTGTTTTTGCAACATATATATACCACTTTCAGATCTGATCATCTCAATGCCAAGAAAGTATCTTAGCTCTCCCAAATCCTTCATATGATATTGCATTTCAAGATTTTTCTTCAGCTTGCTTATTTCATCCATGGAATAACCTCCAATGATTAAATCATCTACATAAATCAAAATCACAACAATGCAATCATTTATCCTTTTTACATATAATGATGGATCAACCTTTGACATTTTGAAAGCAATTTTTTTCAGCGATTCTGAAAGTTCTTTATGCCATGCCCTTGGTGCTTGTTTCAATCCATAAAGAGCCTCTTTCAGCCTACATACATATTCTGGATGCTTCTTATCTTCACAACCTGGTGGTTGACACATATACATTTCTTCTTCTAAGTTACCATGTAAAAAGGCATTTTTTACATCCATATGGTGCAGAACCCATCTTTTGGCTGCACTCACAACATGTAGTGTCCTCAATGTTGCCATCTTTGCAACCAGTGCAAATGTTTCATCATAATCAATTCCTTGCATCTGGGCATATCCCTTTGCCACAAGTCTTGCTTTATGTCTACTTACATTTCCATTTGAATCATGCTTTGTCTTGTAGACCCATTTGCAACCGACAACAGTTTTTCCTTTCGGTAACTTTACCAAATCCCATGTTCTGTTTTTAGCCAATGCATCTATTTCTTCTTGCATTGCATTCACCCATTTCTTATTAGATTTTGCATCATCAAAACTATTTGAATAAGGGATTTGTACTGCTTTAGACATGTATGCATAATGCATAGCCATATATGTGTCATAACCAAATCTTTCAACAGTCTTTTTCTCTCTATCTTAGCTTCTCAGTTTTTGATTTGCATCCTTCATTGCTTTTTCCATACCAAGGATTTTCAAGGCTCGTATACCAAGCTCATCATCCAATGATGTATATGAATCTACACCTTCCATGTTTCTAGATCCATCATCAAGCATTTCATATTCTGGCATCTTCTGTTTTCCCTTTTTATCATCATATTTTTTCTGTCTTGCATTTTTTCCACTCCAGATTTACTACTTGAGCTTCCAGATGGTCCAATACATTCCATTGATGTGGAACTTTGTTGTCCAACATTGTTTCCATCTCCATGGCAATCTCTTCCATTTTCAGATTTTTCTCTGTCTTCATTTTCACAGTCTTCATCAGTTTCTACATTTCCTTTTGGGTTATACTAGCTACCCAACTCATCAAATATTACATCCCGACTTACCACAATATTTTTTGTCAAAGGGTTATAACATCTATACCCTTTTTGCTCCTCTGAATATCCAACAAGAACACATTTTTCAGCTTTTGGATCAAGCTTACTTCTTACTTCAGCATGTACATGAACATAGGCAAGGCATCCAAACACTTTTAAGTGTTCTAAACTAGGCTTCCTACTATAGAAACATTCATCAGGAGTTACTTCATGCACTCCAGATGTTATACATCTATTTAGAATATAATTTGCTGTGTTTACAGCTTTTGCCCAATAATACAATGGCATATTTTTTTCGGTCATTAAAGCTCTTGCTATGTTCACCAAAGTTCTGTTTTTCCTCTCAGCAACTCCATTTTGCTGTGGAGTATATCTACATGTAAACTGTCTCCTTATTCCTTGATTGCATAGAAAATCAGAAAATTCATTTGAGAAGTACTCTCCTCCTCCATCAGATCTTAAGCATTTTATTCTAGTTCCAGCCTGCTTTTCTACCATACATTTAAACTTACGAAAGCAATCAAATACTTCACTTTTTTCCTTCATGAAGTAAACCCATGTTTTCCTTGAGCAATCATCAATAAATGTTACATAAAACTTACATCCACTTATGTGACTGATTCTTTTATGCCACATTTCCACATCTGAGATTACACTCATTCCTTCTGCAAACATGGCTGTAATATTTTTAGGCATATCCACATCTAACACAAACATTCTTCCTTGACGTTTTCCTTTTGCAATAAGCTTTCCCTGTTTCTCTATAAAGCATCCACTTTGCTTAAACTTAACTTCCATTCCTTGCTCCACTATTTGTCCAACAGAAATCAGATTTTTTGCGGTTTGGCACATGCATAACATTCAACATATATTTTGTTTTCCCTTTTTCTTCCCACAATGGGATATTTCCAACATGCTCTATTTGGTGAGTAGTATTATCACTTGTCTGTACATAACCAGGAATCTCTGGTTCTCTTAGATTTTCAAACCAGTTTGCATGTCTTGTCATATGATTAGATGCCCCAGAATCTACATACCACATAAACTCTTCATTGCATCTCTATGAACATTCAACCATTGCTGCTGTTTCATGTTGCACCACAAATGCACCATCTTTATCACAATCTTCACTAGTTGAGGCATACTTATTTTGCTGTCTCTTCCCTCTTTTTTCATCATTTTGCTTTTTATAGGATTCAGCCTGTGTATGGCCTGGTTTTCCACAATACCAACAACCATCATCATTCAAATAAGTTTTCTTACCTCTTCCTCGATTGCTCCCCCTGCCTCTGATGTTGTTTCTTCCACTTACAACCTATTGTCCTCTTCCTTGATAATTGTTGTTGGTTCTAGCTGAACCAAATCTTCCATGCCCTCTTCCTCGGCCTCTTCCAACACTATTGTAGAGGGCTTGCCCCTCAATCTTGGAGTTTCCTTTGTTTACATCATCCATTTGATTTCTTTCTTCCACTACAAGCATTGAAGCCAGATTTGGAAAACTTGGGATGCTATCCCTTGTGAGAATAGATGTTTTGAAGCTTTTATATTGAGGTCCTAAGCCTCTTAAGCATATTTCCACCTTATCATCATCTTCTACCTTCACATTGATAGAAGCAAGTGATTTACATATGCTCTTTATTTTCAAAGCATACTCATTCATTGACATCTTATAGCCTTTGTGTTCAGTGCAAACAATTTTACCAAACTGTCCCAAGCTTCTTTTGGAAGCATAACATCTTGTATGTGTCCAAGCATCGAATCTGAGATGCTAAGTGAGGGCCAATGCAATACCTTTCTTGCCCCTTGATTCCATTCCTTAAATGCTTTAATCTGTGCAGCAGTTGCATTTTCTTTAGGATCTCTGGAGCCTCTTCTAGGTCTTCTTCAATGTAATCCCAATATCCTTTTCCCATCAGGAAATTTGTCATTCTAAACTTCCACGCCGGGAAAATATTTTTATCCAACTTTTTTGTGACTATTTGGCTTCCATTTTTTGTAGCCATTTTCTCTTTCAAATTAGGGCTTTTGCTACAATTACTTCAATAGGCAACTCTATGATTCAAATTAGCAAACAGTGAAACAAGCTTTCTCAGATCTGTACTGTTCTAATCTTCTTTATGAGCAACTCAACTCTGATACCATGTTACGAAGGCACTACGACTCTTCTGTGTGCACAACGGATTGTGATGTGCTGGATCGTTTAGTGCTCAATATAGAAAGGGGAAGGGGAAGGAGACTTACCTTTGCACAGTGCAAAAGCTTCTATTGCATTACACATAGAGCTCAACTTGCCCTCGTCAGTTTTCTGTTTTCTATTTTCTGTTCTTCCTCTCTTCTCTTTTACACACTCACTTTCCACTTTTTACCTTACTACATAAGTGACTTATATATGCAGCTAATTAGTTGTCAGTAGCTAAATAGCTATGAGTAGCTAAATAGCTGTGCATAGCTAAATAGCTCTTTCACCTTTATGTCCACTAGTAGCTAATTAGTTAATAACTACTATAGCTTATTTCTTAATAAGCATCACATACCTTTGTTGAGCTTGCTTCTCAACACAAAGGTCTGGCACACATATCATGTTCCTTACACAATTATCACCAAGTTTTGGCAGAAACTCTGGAAACAACAACACACGAGGCGAATCACCACTTTCCAATGGCTATTAATACATAAGTCATTACCGGTTGGTGCATGGCAGCGTGGGAACCTCAACTCTGCTAATTGTGTAGCGTGTCCAACTATATTAGAATCCATACGACATGCTCTATGGGACTGCCCAGAGTCCCATCGAATATTGCGAGGGGTTGGCCACTTATTGCAATTATGCTAGGTGCAAGGCTCAATCAAGTGGGGGAATGTATGTTGGCTATCATGGCAGACCCCAATTGACAACTATGAGCATCAGGAAGAGGGGATGACTTTGGTTATAAAAGCACAGTAGTTTTTTTTCTCCACCATCGGCAATATCAACTCAACTCCTATTAGTGCCAAATCTCAAGTTGTGTTGGACATGGTCAGCCCAATAACTCTTTGGATTTTATGGAATCAACGATGTAGACGGGTCTTCTCCAACCAAAGTGCGCAACCAATAATGTTAATGCAAGAGATCTGGAGTGAGGCTGTAGCTACTCTAAAGAGCCAATATGATGGCCTAAAGGGCGACTGCGATAGAGTTGAAAGACAACGACTAACCTTTATCCAACAATGGCCGTCCTCTCCCTTTCTTGAGGCAGTGGGCATCCACATAAGATGAACCTATCGTGTCCCTATAGGGATTTGTATATAATAATCTCATCTTTAACATCTTTATAACTAATGGAAGGAGTTTTTTATGGAAAAGAAAAAACTTTGACCCAAATCTTTAGTTTGTAATATAAAAGCATGAAAGCTTGGCTTGAGATGTGAATGTTGCAAACCACAAGCTTTATCTCTATAATGTCATGTTTAGATTTTAGAACTTCAATAATGTAACCATAATTAAATGTTCTCAAAATGCTTGAAATTACTTATAATATGATGTACAAAGGCAATGCTTCAAATAATCTTTGGCTTGCAATGACATGTTTTTCCATCATATTGGTATTGATGTTCTCTACACTTTCCATGGTGTTTGGGATCATATCAAACCTTGCTTGGATCCAACTTTCATGTGTTAGTGTTTTGATCACATTGTCAATGAGGTCTTGTATTGTCTCTAATAATGCATAGTTTATGCTAGATTTAGTACATTATAACAGAAATTGTGAAATATGATAGAGTTTTTATTTCTTTCCCCAAATGCGTTGAAGTTTTTTATATCCCCTTCTCTCAAAACTGCAACTGAACACCTCAAAAAAAATAAAGTTACCAAATAATTGAAGAAAACAGAATGAGATACATATAACTGCTCAAATAACACATACAACTACTCCAAATATATAACATGTTTCATGTAAAAACTCCTAAGAATTGCAAACATTTAACTTTATTGCCCCGGGTGTCCCTAAGTTCTCACAATTTCCCCAAATGCATGTGGTTAGTCCTTCCTTTTTGTTGTTGTTTTTCCTCTCTCATTTCAATGTAGTATTATCTTGTACTAGTCTTTCTCTTTCTTTCTTTTTCATAAATAATGACTTGGGTTACGAAAGAAAAGCACCACCATGATTAGTTTACAACAAACATTACAAGTCCAGGGATCTAAAACTACAAACCTAATCCCACACTACACACGAATTCCGATGACGAATGTGCTGACATCTCACCTTCCACAATTGGCTCAATTCATGGTTTAGATTCCATGACTTCTTTAACACTATCAATTGTCATAAAAGAAGGCTTTTTACCTTTGTAACATATTTCCTCACCCAAACTTGTGAATTAAAAGTGAAGGCATTCCACATATTCCAATTGAACCATAGCCCTCAATACCTCAAGAGCTCAAAAATAATTTGGAATTGAGGCATCACTCCATTGTTCTCCATATGTGCAAAAACATGATTAAATGAAGATAGTCTTACTCTAGCCAAATACATCCACACTAAATTGATACATCTCCAAACATTTTAGCTATTGGGCAAGAAAGAAATCAATGCCTATTATATTCCAACTCCACTTAACAGAAGAAATAGATTTTTTTAACATTATTTCTTTTGTTTAGTGCATCCTCCAATTGTAAAACTCTAACCATAACTGTGCAAATGAATACCTTCGCTTGTAGCATCAATCGAGAATACCAACTTCCCTTGATCACATGACACCACCAGATAATCATTTGTTGCTATCATAGTCAATCTCTTATTGCCAACAAATGTCTAATCAAGCTCTTCAAATCCCCCATCTTATATCAGGAATTGGTTCATACAAAGGTAATAATCCTTACAACATGTCCCAAATAAAGGTGTAACCTCTTGGATTACGAGATGTTTATCTTGTTATTTGAGAGGCCATTGATCTTCTTTGTGACACTAACATAACATACTTTACTATTACCATCCCAATCTAGCCATCCGATTCTATTAAAGGTTAAGAAATTGTTTACGCTCCCACCTTAACAACCTTGATTGTGTTGAAACCTCCATTTGCAATGAATTGCCACATCCTCTTTCTCGCGAAGGATGCCAACATAATCAAACAAGATGTCAACAAATGATTAACTATCATAGACCCTACACATTTGACATGCCTTTCACAATTAATAACGTTCCACCAATTAGTTTCAAATGTCATGTTTCCAAGCTTAATTCTAGTATTCTCGAAGTATGTCACCATTTACCTCCAAGGTTGTACACAATCAAACATAAAGCAAATGAAAGTAAATCGACGAGCTATCATATGCTCATATGTATTCAATATTGATGCTTAGAAGTACAAACATGATCCCATGCCAACCACGATATGACTGTTTCCCCTTTTCTCTTCCATAACAACCACATTTAGTGTGGTCCAACATTTCAAGCGTTTTCTTTGGTTGTGGTAGGAATGGAAGATAATAAGATACCATAGGGACCATAATTTGATTGAACCACCTTAAACCATACATGAAAAGGCTATAATGGAAACCTCCAATATGTAAACTCATCCTCTACATACATAATCATAATTCTTAGCTTAATAAATGCGTAGCTCTTTTCTGCACAAAGTCTTCAATGATGATTTTATGCTAAATTATAACGCCTCGATGATGAGAGTGGGATTTGAACCCACGCCCTTTCGGACTAGAACCTTAATCTAGCGCCTTAGACCAACTTGGCCACCTCATCAACCCTCAAGTGAATGATATTAGACATTTCTCAACAAAATCTTTACATGTTCATGGTTGATTTTACCCTAAATTGTGATGCCTCGATGATGAGAGTGGGATTTGAACCCACGCCCTTTCGGACTAGAACCTTAATCTAGTGCCTTAGACCAACTCGGCCACCTCATCAACCCATAAGTGGATAATATTCTTGGTCCTCTATATACATAACAATCATTGAACATTCTTAGCTTATGTGTACGTGAGTATTGAAATGTGTAGGCATTTTCCCAACAAAATATTTACATGTTAATGGATGATTTTACCCTAAATTGTGATGCCTCGATGATGAGAGTGGGATTTAAACCCACACCCTTTCAGACTGGAACCTTAATCTAGCACTTTAGACCAACTTGGCCATCTCATCAACCCTCAATTGTACTTAGTTTATGTGTAGAGGGTGAGAGCACGGGAACACTATTATAGCTAACGTGTAGCTAAAATGGCCATAGCTATTTAGCTATTTGTTTAGCTAAATTTTTGTGGGCAAATCTTAAGGATCATTTACGAAATTTTGAACGTAGTGGAACATGGGGAACAATGCCCTCATGTAAACTTGACTTTAATGTCACCAAAGTCCTGCTAATCTAGAGGTTTACTTCGAAATTCAAAGAGATGGAATACTCTGATCATGAATGCAGACGAAGCTCCCGCAACAACACAAAATTGCTGATATCGACATTCCACCTTCACACCACTAGTTCTCTCCTCGTCAAGGTATGCATCAACTACACATTGCATGCTTTTATATATCCTGTTTTTTTTCCTTTATTGTAATTGTCTTTTACTATAAATGATTAGGGTGAAGTCGTTGGAGTCTCCGATAAGGATGTTGCGAAAATCGGGGTCTAGAAAGTGTGTTTCTGATTGTCAAAATTTCTGAATTTGGATGTCGCGAAAATCAAATTAGGGTTTAGGGTTCATAGAATCAGATTCTCAAAATTTCCAATTAGGGTTGATTTCATACATATTTTTTATTAGGGTTTTTGATTATTAGGGTTGATTTCTAATTAGGGTTGGAAATCTCTGATTTAGGGTTGATTTCATACATATTTTTTATTAGGGTTGAAAATTTCTGATTAGGGTTGATTTGGTACACATTTCTGATTAGGGTTGAAAATATCTGATTTAGGGTTGATTTCATACACATTTTTTATGAGGGTTGAAAATTTGCATCAATACGCATTTATGATTACAATGTCTGTCTGTCTGTAAATTTCCCCCAAACTTGATTTTGGATTTTGATGCATGTGGCTGATTTTTTATTTTTGATTCTTCCCTGCTAATTATGATTCTAAATACACATGTCCCAGCAGAGCAGATGTTACATGTATTGATTTTTTATTTTAGGTGGTTGGTTCCTCCTTATCCTAGGGTGCTGAACTTATGCTAAGTTTTGCGAGATAAAGGAGGACTTCAACAATGTATATGGTTTGTCACTGGAGGGTATTGACCCTGCTATGCTAATGGATAAATTGATTAGTGATACAAACTAGTTGTCAGTCTATAAATTGCCCAAAGTGAAAGGTAAGGTGAAGCTGAAGCATGTACGACCAGAGTTGTATGACGACTGTATGAGGCTCCACCAAAAAGTATATCAAGAGATCCCCGACAACAACAAGTTGTCGGTTGCATTCGCTAGAGCCTTTGCTTACGAGTATTGCAAAAGAGCGAAGGAAACAACTAACCTTGAAATGTACAAGATAGCATGGGCTCTTGCAGGTGAGGCATTGGTAGAACGATGCCGGAAGATGGTGACAGAAATACACGCTCCGTAAGCACAACACTCGGCCATAACCGAGTCTAGGATCAAACACAGAAAACGGGCAATGTACGCACGACATAGTGAAGAGAGGAGTACACAGGATGTTTACGTGGAAAACCCAAACTAGGGAAAAAACCACGGCAACTCACAGACCCCAAACTATCACTATATCACAATGTACAATAGTAAAGCACCGAGGCAACAACCTCGAGCTTGCTATCTTCGCCACAGGCGGCGGTTACAACAGAGGCAACGACCTCTTCCTCTCTCTCTCTCTGTACACAGTTACGCACTCAAATCTTGCACCAACAAGAATGACAACTACAATACAACTAAGTTTGCCCTAAGTCATATTTATACTAATATGACTTTTCGGCTATTTACAAATATAGCCCCGATGGACTCTCAGAAAACATATTTACGAATATGTCCCTTCATCCGGTGAGCACTTCTCATCGGGCCTTCACCATTCGGCTCTTGCCGGGTACTCGTCATCCGGTTCTCACCGGGTCTTCCGTTGCCGGGTACTCCACATCCGGTTTCGGCTGAGGCCGAACCGTTGCCAGGTACTCCACATCCGGTTTTGGCCGATGCCGAACCATTGCCGGGTACTCCACATCCGGTTTCGGCCGAGGCTGAGTTTGCTCATCAACAATATTCTTCTCACTTCCCATCCGGAGGGACTTGTTTCCTAATAGATGGGGAACCTGCAATAGAAGATGCCACGATTCTGGAGCATGGCAGTTGATGATGCAATTGTTGATTCTCAACAAAACCGCAAGGAGACACCACACAAAAACGACATGAAAGAAAATGTCAATGATACAGGTGAGACATTGATTAGTGATATGCTGAAAAATGTTCATGAAGCCTGTGAGCATAGTATGAAGCATACGCACCATTTATGTTCGCGAATGCAAACCGTGTAGCGAATAGTGGCAGCAATCGAGGAGCGAACTATGTGCAACAATCGAGGAGCGAACAATGGCAACAACTTAGCGTACAATGGCCACAATGGAGGAGCTAACTCAGTCAGAGCGAACAATGCCAACAATCCAGGACTGAACAATGGTGGCAACTAATCGTACAATGGCGGAAATGGAGGAGTGAACTTAGTCGGAGTGAATAGTGGCAACAATTGAGCCTGAATAGTCACAAAGTGATGGCCAATGTGATGTGGCAATGGACCATGCATAATGGACCTAAGAATTTGGTATATAATTAATGTTTTCATTTATGGTGCTCATTTATATAATTAAAACATTCTAATGTTTCCAATTATGGTGCATGCTTATGTTGCACATTTATGGTGCTCATTTATATAATTAAAACATTCTAATGTTTCCATTCATGGTGCAAAAAGACTAAATCATTGGTAGCTTTTTGCATAGCTAATTAGCTATGTCAAGGACACAAGTAATTGTTCGCACACTCCCACGCTTTCACCCTAGACTAGTATTGAAATGCACAGACATTTTCTCAACATAATTTTTACATTTTCCTGGATGATTTTACCAAGCTAAATTGTGATGCCTCAATTGTGAGAGTGGGATTTGAACCCACACCCTTTTTGACGAGAACCTTAATCTAGTGCCTTAGACAAACTTGGCCACCTCATCTATATTCATAGATTTTCCTATCAATTTTATTCTACACTCCATCGCATGCTTAGTATATACTAACCTTTGCAACTCATTTGGCTTCTTGATTAGCTGCTTGACTCAATCGGGTTGCGGGTGAGGGTTTTGGTTGATAGAATATCAAGAAGCTAGAGAATGACTACCACATCGCGAACACGCAAGACTTTTTATTCATTCGTGACACGGTTTAGAAAGAATAAAGAAGAGCAAGATTGTTTTGGATAACCCTTTCACCCTACGTTCTATTTTTAGCTTATCGCTGGAATCGAATCCACATCATTAGCTTGGAACGCCAAGAAAGAAATGTGTAGTTCTTTCCAACATGAAGTCTTCACATGTTCCTAAGTAAATGCTTTTACGCTAAATTGTGATGCCTCCATGATGAGAATGGGATTTGAATCCATGCCCTTTTGTACTAGAACCTTGATCTAGCACCTTAGCCCAACACGACCACCTCATCAACCCACAAATGAACGATATTAGACTTCCATCTTGGCCCTATATATACATAACAATAAAAAGTCTTAGCTTATGTGTAGGCCAAGAAAGAAATGTGTAGTTTTGGTCTTGACATGTTCCTAAGTTGATGATTTCATGCAATGATGAGAGTGGATTTGAACCCACATGTTTTAGTCTTCACATATTCCTAAATTGATGATTTTACGCAATGATGAGACTGGGATTTGCACCCATGCCCTTTTGGACTAGAACCTTAATCTAGCGCCTTAGACCAACTCGGTCACCTCATCAACCCTCATTGGAATGATATTAGAGATTTCTCCACAAAATATTTGCATGTTTATGGATGATTTTACCCTAGATTGTGATGCCTCGATGATGAGAGACGGATTTGAACCCATGCCTTTCCGGACAAGAACCTTAAAATAGCGCCTTAGACCAACTCGTCCACCTCATCAACCCTCAAGTGAATAATATTAGGCGTTTCTCAACAAAATCTTTGCATGATCATGGATGATTTTACCCTAGACTGTGATACCTCCATGATGACGGTGGGATTTGAACCCACGCCCTTTCGGACTAGTGTTAACTGTTTCTGGGGAAACACCTTCGATGAGCCCACAACTATCGGTGTCAAGGGATCGTGTTACGTGGAAGCCTCTTCTACACGGGCGAAAAGAAAGGAGAACGAGGAGCATACATGAGCTACAACCTGTTAGGCATAAACGAAGCTCGATTTACGAGTACGGGGAGAATACACAGATAGAAGATTAGAAAAACGAAACTTATATTAAATGATAAAGCTCACAGTGATTACAGTACTCGGCTCTCAGCCAGAAACAGTTCGTACAGAGCTTGCTGCTAGGATATTACTCTCGCTAAGAATGATCTAGATAATCCCCCCTTGAGCTATGCATAACTCGGGTTATATAGTTTTCCTTTTGAGATAGAGCCGAGCCATCGACTGATTGTGAGGGCTAAAACACGGCTATCTATTTCCTCACCTACTCTTCTACCTAACGGCGGCGAGTTTACATAATGTACTTATATTTTTGGCCTATGGACAACACCTGGCACACCCTGGGACAGGACTTTGTCCGTCGGACCCACAGTTCACAATGTGGAGGGGTAACCATGGATTTGGCAAAACAAATTACAAAAATTGCCTGTTTATAGAAGGGCTGATAGGTTTGTTTTACTCCTCTTCTAATATGCCGAGGATATCCCCGGGAGCGCGGGGTTGGTCTGGCTGCTCGGAAGGTGGGGTTGGTGATGGAGGTTTTGTTGCCGAATCGGGGATGGCTGTGTCGTCTTGTGCGCTGTCCTCTGTTGGTACCGATTCAGGCAGGGTCGTGGTTGTAGTTTGTGACTCGGGTGGAATGTGGGGGTTTGTATGGGTAGGTTCCTCCAGTCTAGCGTCCGTGGTGGGCGACTCGGGTCCCTGCTCCTTGGTCATGGGAGCTTTGTTAGTCCCGGTAGCTAAGCGTTCCTCCTCATAAGCTTCGGCTTCTAAGTGAAACATCATTAGATCGTCAATGAATTCCTCTAAAAGTTGCTCGATGGCCGCGGTGTGGGATGCTGTTAAGGTATGATATTCCTCAATCAAGTCTTCACGGAGGGTTTGGATGCTGGTGTCATCCATTTTGTAAAACCCTTGGCCCTCCTTCCGTCGGTTCTCGGCGTCTGCGCGTAGTATGTGTAGTTCCGCGGCTTGGGTTGACCACTCCAGCCAGACACGGTCAATCGTTTCCTCGATCTTCTTGGTGAATTGCTGGTGATACTTGTTGATTAGGATCTTGATTTTAGTATCATCCATGCCGATGGTAGCTCGGTGAACCTCCACTTCTTCCCTTGCGGCCTTGGCTTCTTCTTGGCTTTTGCGGACGAGGAGCGCTAAAGTAGCTTGATTATCTTTTGCTTTTTCGGTGATGAGCGCGATTGTCTGCTCATAACGTTTGGTGAGCTGAGCTACAGTTTTGTCCATGTCCTATCTCCAAGTGTCCCGATGTTGTTCTCTGGTGGTGATGTGCTCTGTTTTGCAACTGGTGATACACATCGGAAATTTTTGCTTTTTGCTCTTCCAAGATCCTCCATTTCTGCATGTTTTCATTTGCCAATTCTTGTACTACCCTTTGGTGACGTCGTAATTCCTGGTTGTCTGCGAAGAGCTCGCGTTCCCGTTGGCTATTATGCTCTGCTTCATTGATGAAACGTTCTTTGGCCTCGGTGATAGAGACCTGAAGGGTCATCACCTCTCTTTCTCATTCTTGGAGTGAGGCCGACCTTTCAGCAAGCAGTCGCTTGAGGTCAGCTTCGCTGCCCGCGACTTGTTCCCGTAGCTGACCAAGAATGTTGGTGTGGTTCTGTTCTGCCAACTTGGCTAGAGCGATCTGGGCCTTAAGCTCCTCCTGGTAATCTCGAAGGGGAGGCCCTGTCTGGGTTGCCGCTTGCTAGATTCGAGGAGGGGTTTCCCTGTCCGTCTGTGTCGATCGTGCCATGACGACAGGTGGTTGTGGCGTTTGCGTGGAGGCGTGGCTGGTTTGGGTGTGCGGTCTTATCTCTGCCTATGATGAAGGCTTGCTTGTTTGTACCAAATCCGTCATTGTGCTGGCATCGACCGTGGCTACCCTAGGGTGAGTTGTATCGTCTTTGTGTGCTTCGGTACCCACAACACTCAGGCTTTGTTATTGCTAGGACCGGACGACAGCCTAACACAGGGTGTCCACTTAAGACACGTTGTCGAGGTATTCCTCGCGGATGCATGGAATGAGGTGGAACCTCGGGGGTCCTGTACCAAAGAGCAAGAGAGGAGGGGAAGAATCCCTCTACGTGCGAGCGTAGATCCACAGGGACACGGCCCTTCGACGCAAAGACGCAAGTGGGACAGCGACACAGAAAGACACGAATGTATGTATGTATTGACAAAGACAAACAACAAGAACACGAAGACAACAAAACACGAAGTCGGTTACAACCGAACAGGCCGGCGAACAGATGCCGATACCTGCTCGTAAACGCACAGAGAGGAAGGAGTAGGTTGGAGGTGCTGCCGGAAGCACTCGGGCATTCCTCAGAGCAGCGCGAGCCTCCCGAAACCTGCACAGAAGGAAGCTATGGCGTTTGCAAACCAGAGAGAGAGAGAGAGAAGCCTTCGCACGCAAACCGACAGCACTTCGTCCTCGACTCTCCGCGACTCTCCGCGATGCTTCGCCCCTCCTCATCTCCCTCCTTTTATAGGCAAGGAAGGAGCCGTTTCCCCTTTACTTCCTACCTACCGAATCTTCCTAGGATCTCCTATGTACAACATAAGGCTCCCGTGCATGAAGAGTCGGTTTCTACGCTCCGGTGCACCGATTCCGCTTGTGGATGGTTTTCTTCACGACATCCGCCCCCACCTAACCGCGCATCCACCGGCATGCGCCAAATCGTGTTGGGACGGAGAAAACCAGTCCAGCCTTCATTCTCCGCCTGTCGGTTCTTCCTCGGTTTCGGATCGCTCGTCGTCGCGGTCCAAGTCAACCGGATCTGGCTCGTCGTCGTGACGCTTCTTGAACGCTTTGATCCGCTTCCCAGCTACCGGTATCGCCATTCTCGTACCGTCGAGTTCCGCCAAATGGTACGTCCCATTGTCGTTGGCGCTTTGTACCACGTAAGGCCCGAACCACCTTCTTGCGAACTTCCGTGTCGCTCGGTGCTGGTTGTCGAGGCTGCTGTCGTAGACTAGCACCCAGTCGCCTTCCTCGATCCTCTTCGGTCGGAGCCGGTGCGTTCGGTCGAACCGGGCTTTGTTCCTCGTCCTTGCCACTCGAAGCTTTCCCACGGCCTGCTCCACGTCCTCCGGTCTTCGCTCGAGCTGTCGTATGCGCGCCGCCAACAGTTCCTCCCGGCTCATTTTGTCTCTCCAGTCCACGGTTGCCCATGAGGAGATCGTACGTTCCATCGGCATGATCGGCTTCTGCCCAAACATGAGCTCTACCGGCATGAATCCGGTTACCGAACTGTGCGTAGTTCGGTCCGCCCACAACGCGTAAGGCAACAGCCGCGGCCAGTTCCCGACTTGACCTCCGCATGCCCGAACCAACGCCTTGACGATCGGTCCGTGTCCGCGCTCCACCTTCCCATTCGCCTCCGGATTGTATGCAGTGATAAGCGAGAGCTTGACTCCTAGCCAGTCGAACAGCTCCTCGGCCTCTTCGGCGTCCAACTCCCCGCGATCAGCCACGATCTTCCCGACGCACCCGTACCGGCATATCACGTCCTCTATCAGGAACCGACACACGGCCGCGGTCGATTTGTTCTGAAGGGCTCGGCCTTCTACCTGGTTCGTCAGATCTTCCCGAGCTAGGACCAGATACCGCATTTGTCCTACTCCCATCGGCATCGTCACCAGATCTACCATCCATTTGAAGTGGATGGTCGGAGGGTACGTAGGGTGAAGCTCGTTCCGATGTCGGACTATGGAGTGCATCTGACAACTCTCGCAAGTTGTCACGAACCGATGCACGTCCCGGTACAGTACTGGCCACCAGTACTTCCCCTTTATCTTCTCGAACGTGGCCCACGTTCCACGGTGTCCAGCCCAAGGGTTGTCGTGGTAGGCCGTCAGCAGCTCCTCCTGTTCTTCCTTGATCGCCACCACCCGGAGCGGGACGCCGTTCCTCTTCTTCGGGTTCTTCCATAAGTATCCATCCTGGAGAAAGAATCGGTATGCTTTCTTCCGGATCCGGTTGGCCTCGTCCTTCGTCCATGACGCATCCGGCGTCATTGTCCTCAAAAATCCACCGATCTGTAGCCACTCACCGTCGTACTTGCTCTCGTCGAAGCCGTTAAGTGCCGGAGTGCTCGCCCCGTCGGTCGTCACGTACGCCGCCTCGAAGAAGTCCACGCCGACTTCTTCGTCCTCCGAAACC
The DNA here is from genome assembly GCF_043228905.1 of Azolla caroliniana. Lineage (NCBI taxonomy): Eukaryota > Viridiplantae > Streptophyta > Polypodiopsida > Salviniales > Salviniaceae > Azolla > Azolla caroliniana. The sequence goes on from NW_028230457.1 coordinate 11,414,400, forward strand.
ATGCCGCCCTCGTCATCAAACCTCGCCCTCGAAAGCATGTCAGCCATGGCGTTGTCTTTTCCGGAAATGTGTCGTATTTCCGGGTCCAAGGACTTGACGTACGCTATCCACCTGAGCATCGCCAGGTCCGGTGTCGCGCATCCGGAAACCATGCCGAGAATCGGCAGGCAATCCGTCTCGATAACCACTTCTGTCCCGATCAAGTAGTCTTTGTCGGCCTTTACTGCCGAAATGATACCCCAGAGTTCGCGTTTAACCTGGGCGTACCCTCGCTGTCGTTCACTGAGAACCTTCGCGCCGAATCGGATCGGGAACCGAATGCCGTCCTCGTCTTCTTGGTTGACGACCCACCCGATCCCGGCCGGACTCGTATCCACTGTTATGTATACTGGGGTACCTTTCTCGTAGACAACCTTCCGGAGCGCCGATGCTGCCACAAGAGCTTCCTTCAGCTTCCGGACCGACTCCGTGTGCTCGTCTCGCCACTCGAATTTTCGCCCTTTCTTTAGCAACCCGTATAGCGGCTCCGCCACGTGGGCGTAATGCGGGATCCATATGTGGTAGAACGCGCATGCCCCCAGGAACCTCCGAACTTCCGTCACCGAGCTACAATCGGTCTTCATCGCGGAGATGGCTTCTACCTTTGCCGGAGACGGCTTCCGGCCATAGGGTCCACATAGGTGTCCGACCACCAGGATTTCCGATTGCCCGAAGGCCGATTTCTCCCCGGAGAAGGTGAGCCTCACATCCTCTAGCCTTTGTAGCACCTTCTCGCAGTCGTCGATGTGTGTCGCCACGAATCGCCGGCATCCGTCCGGCCCGACTGTCTCGTCCTTCTCTTCCACCGGGCACCCTTTGATAGGGATGTCGTCTAGAAACGGCATGGTGATGTCCGGGATGCAATCCCTCAGTACCTTGTTCATTGCATTCACCATGTGGGCCACCGAGTTGGTCCCTCCTTGTGGCAGGGTACACATTCGCACTAGGCCGAGGGGAGTTCGCATCGTCGTAATGTCTCTGCTCTCCACGGCTAGCTGGAACTGGTCGTACCCCGAGTACAGATCACCGACCGAGTAAATCGACCTTCCGGCGAAGGCCTCCACGAACTCGTCTATGGTCGGTCCGATTCCTGCGTTCCGAATGGTCACTCTATTGACCGGTTGCAGGTCTTGAATGAAGCGCAACGTTCCGTTTTTCTTCGGTACGGTAAACCATCGGTTCGAGTATGGGGCACTCGACGGTTCGAGAATGCCCATATCTACTTTCTGCCTCAATAGCTCCATCAACTTCGGGATGTGAGCTCTCGGTACCGGAATCGGCTTGAGATTCCACGGCACATGCGGTACCGTGAATATCACCATCGGCTCCACGATCGTCGGGTCTATGCACCCGATCTCTTCCGGTGAGAATGCGAAGGCTTTCCCGTGCCTTCCGAGCATCCTCCGAAACCGGTCTTCCTCCGCCGGCAGAAGGAACCCGCCTGTTGGAAGCAATGTCGTCTGTGCGGAAGATCAAGAAGCACTCGATTCCTGTTTATTCCCTGTGAATGACAGAATGTAGGTCGTTGCACAGAGAGAGAGAGAGAGAGAGGCACAAAAAAGTCTTTCTATTGCATAAACTAGAATACAACAACCAACCTCACAAAGAGGTTACAAGGTCACTATATATAGTGACCAACTTAGGGCAACTACCCTTTATGCTAATTACATAAATGGCCAAAACGGGATAGTGTGAATACGTCCATTATACACATGTATTCGACACTCCCCCGTAATGGGCGTATACATGGGTTATCTAAGATTACAGGTATAGACTTAGGTTCTCGGACATATCAGCTTTGTTCGAGTCGGCAGGGTCCGAAGGCAGAAGACCGAACTGGTCGGGTCGGAACAGTTGAAGCCGATCATTAAGGAACTGATGTCGGTTGTCGGGAACCATCCTGCTCTGTGTCCGGCTCTAACCGGACTGGTTTGTCGTTACGCCCATCTGATGCCGAAGAGACCGAAAACGGTCTGCCGAAAGACACTTGGTCATTCCATCTGCGACATTGTCGGTTGTGGATATTTTCTCTAGACCGATTTTCCCTGAGATGACGCAGTCCCGAACGAAGTGATATCGAACGTCGATATGCTTGGAGGCGTTGTGGTGAACCGGATTTTTCGACAAGGCAACAGCACCTTGACTGTCGCTGTAGACAACTGGAGCCGAGTCATGGTCGACTTGTCGAAACGTGTGCGCCAGCCGACCAAGCCATAAGGCTTCTTTTGCTGCGTCGGACGCAGCTACATATTCTGCTTCGGTCGTTGAGGTCGCTGTGCATTCCTGAAGTTTCGACTTCCACGAGATTGCTCCATTGCCGAATTTGAAGCAGTATCCGGTTGTTGATTTCCGACTGTCTATACAGCCGGCGAAGTCCGAGTCGGTGTAACCGACTACGCCTGAGGTTCGGTTCGAACCGAAAAGAATGCCGTGATCTTTTGTGCCAGCCAGATATCTGAACACATGCTTGACTGCGTTCCAATGCGATCGGCCAGGATTGTGCATAAATCTGCTGACGACTCCTACGGCGTGAGAAATATCAGGCCGTGTCGCGACCATCAGGTACATAAGGGAGCCGACTGCCGGTGCATACGGTACCGACTTCATATCTTCCCCCTCCGGACCGGATGTCGGGCAGTCTCGCTGAGAGAGCCGAAGATTCATGGGGAGCGGGGTTGAAGCAGATTTGGCTGATTGCATGTTGAAGCGTTCCAAGACACGTCCGATGTAGTCGGTCTAAGACAAAAAAAGATGTCGTTGATCGCGATGCCGACTAATCTTCATGCCGAGTATGTGTCGTGCCGGACCGAGGTCCTTCATGGCAAACTTCAACCGCAGTTGCCGAACGAGATCGGCAAGTTCGCCCGAGTGGCGTCCAGAAATTAGCATGTCGTCCACGTAAATGATGAGGAAGATGGGTGATCCATCTTGAGCTGTGTTGGTAAAGAGACAATGGTCCTCATCGCTTTTTGAGAAGCCGATCGATTGGATGAAGTCGTCGAACTTCTTGTACCATTGTCGCGGTGCCTGTTTGAGGCCGTATAGACTCTTCCTGAGTCGGCAGACTAGATGTTCTTGGCCAGGTGCCACGAAGCCTTTTGGCTGCTCCATATAAATTTCCTCCTCGAGATCACCATGGAGGAAGGCTGTTTTGACATCTAGCTGAATCAGCTCCAGGTTGTCGGCTGCCACGACGCCGAGCAGAAAACGAAGGGTTGTCATTTTCACCACTGGTGAAAAAATCTCGTCGAAGTCGACGCCATATTCTTGTCGGAAGCCCTTCGCAACCAATCTGGCCTTGTACTTTGGGGTGGTCGAATCAGACGTCTCTTTTAGTCGATAGACCCACTTGCAAGGAAGAGCACGTCGGTTCCTCGGTAATTCGACCAAATCCCAAGTCTTGTTTGCCCGAATGGAGTGCATTTCCGACTCCATCGCCAGATGCCAGGTGGCCGAATCGACAGATGTCGATGCTTCTTCGTAAGACGTCGGTTCGCCGGCGTCGGTGAAGAAAATTCCAGGAGAATACCTCTCCGGAGGTTGCGACAGTCTCTCGGATCGTCGAGGTATGATTGGACTGGTCGCATCAGGTATCGAGGTCGGATGGTCCGAAACCGAAACATTCGGCTGTGCCGAGTCAGAGTTGTCCGAGTCGGTAGTATAAGGTTCAGCTACCCGTGAAGCTGACCGTGTGTTGAGAGCGGGGCCTTCTTGAAGGGTCGGCACATCGGAGAATGTTACCCTTCGGACTTCGATCGGTTTTTCGACTGATGGATTCATAGCCGACTCGTTGAACACAACGTCCGAACTTCGAACGATTTGTCTGTGTTCGGGGTCCCAGAGTCGGTATCCCATTTCGCCGTCTGATCCATATCCAAGGAAAATGCATTTCCTGGACCGAGGTGCAAGTTTTCGGCGATCATCTTTCGGAATGAGGGCGTACGCCTCGCATCCGAAGATCCTCAGCTTGTCGTAATTCGGCTTGCTGCCGATCCATAGTTCCTGAGGAATTTGAAGTCCTAGAGGTCTACTTGGCGACATATTGATTATGTGTACTGCCGTGAGTAGAGCCTCTGCCCAGAAGCCATCCGACAGTCCGGAGTGTTGGAGCATGGAAACTATCCGTTCTTGGATTGTCCGATTCATTCGCTCTGCAATCCCGTTTTGCTCCGGACTGTGTGGTGCCGTAAATTCACGTCGGATGCCGCGTTGTCGGCAGAATTTGACGAATTCTTCTGATTTGAACTCTCCCCCATTGTCGGTCCGAAGGCATTTCAGCTTTCGGTCGGTTTGATTTTCCACCATAGCGAGCCAATCGGTGAAGATCGAGAAGACCCGATCTTTGGTGCGAATTGGATAAGCCCACACTTTTCGAGTCGAATCGTCAATAAAAGTGACGAAGTAAGATGCACCGCCTAGAGACTGATGCGGCATTGGGCCACAGACGTCCGAATGGACTAAGTCGAGAGGTCTCGTTTCTCTTGGTGCTGATGTCGGGTGTGATGCGGCTGCTTGTTTGCCATACTGGCAGTGCTCGCAAAATTGATGGTCCGAGAAGGAGAGTTTGGGGATGTATCCGGCTCTAGATAGGTGCGTGATGCCGGCCTTGCTGAGGTGTCCCAGTCTTCGGTGCCATAATGATGACACAGGAATATCCACCAAAAACAGGTTACCCTCTCTGAGCGTAACATGTAACGGATACAGTGAGTGTATCTTGGGTCCTCTAGCAAGCAGGAGGTTCCCCCTGTGGAGTGTCCACCCTCCCGAAGAAAAGCCGGCACGAATGCCGTCTTCATCTAGTTGTCCGACTGAGATCAATGGCCTTGAGAGCTCGGGTACATGTCGGACATTGTGGAGTACAAGTGTAGAGCCACCTGCAAGGTTGAGCTCTACTGTGCCGATTCCGATGATGTCACAGTGTTGTGAGTTGCCGACCCGAACTGAGTCGGAGTGACGGATCGTATATTGCCGAAATTGGGACCGATGAGGAGTCACATGAAATGACGCACCCGAATCCAAGAGCCATGTGCTCGATTCTTCAGTCGTGAGCAGAACTTCTGAGCCGACTGGATGTTCGATTGATAGTATATTCGGGTCGTCCGGTAGTACATCAGCCGAGAAGCTGACGTAATTGATCTCCTCATGCCGGCCACTCTTCTTGTTGTTCTTGTTCTTGAGTGCGCGGCAGTCGGCTTTGATGTGTCCGGGTTTCTTGCAATAGTTGCAGATTCGGTTATCCCGTGACTGGCTCCGTCTTCGCTGATTGTTCGGCGGCCGTGAGGAATCTCGTCCTCGTATGTTCGATCGGTCTGTCGAACCTTGTACTACATAAGCGTCGTCTGTTGAGTCTTTGGCAAAAGACTTTCTCCGAGCTGCTTCAGTCAGGATTGCGCTCGTGACTTCGGAGTATTTAACAGTCGTGGTTGACGCGTTGCACACGGTTGTGACGAAAGTTTCCCATGATGAGGGAAGGCTGCTCATGAGTATCATTGCTCTGAGTTCATCCTCGATTGCCGTCCCCTGTGACGAGATTTGGGAGCTTATGCTTTCGTACTCATTGAGGTGTGCTTGAACCGAATCGGATTCTTTCATCCGCAAGTTGTAGAGGCGCCGGATCAGAAACATCTTCGTTGCGGCGACCTTCTTTTCGTAAGTGTCCGACAGTGTTTTCCACAGTTCGAATGCTGTCGTACACGATTGCACCGTAAAGTATACCGATTCCGATAGGTGCATCCGAATCGTGGCGCGGACGATTCTGTCCAGCTTTTGCCACTCAGTTGGTTTGTATCCTTCTGGAGGGTCTTCATTTTCGATGGGATCGATTTGCCCCTTGACTATGAGATAGTCCTGCATTTGCTCCTTCCAGAAGTTGAAGTTCGATCCATCGAACTTGCGTAGACTCATTTCTGACGAGCCGGATGTTGATGCCATCAAATTCGGTTTCGGTTGACGAAGCTCGGTTCGGAGTTGACTACGAATCTTGTTGGAGTGCAGCCGGTTGGCTCACCCGATATCGTTCTAGTCGGATTTGAACCCGAGTCGGTTCGGCTTCGGAACTTGCTCGAATTGACTCCGGTAACTTGAGGGACAGAACCAACTGGTCTTCCCGAATGTTGCCGAGTCGGAGTGAGCCCGGTTCGCTTCGGATATATGTGCCGAATACCGATTATTGAAACCGATTATCTGGACCGATTCGGCTTCGGGTGACTGCAGCGACGAGAGATACGGATCCGAGTGATCCTCCCGAATGTCGATCAGCCAGATGAAGCACGAATTTGGGTTGTTGTCAAAGTTGCACAAGGGGATTTCACCTCGAGCGGTTACGATCACAAGGGACAGAGTACAACCTGCTGGCTTACTCCAAGCAAGGGGATCTAACGCGATGAGGTGCAAACCTCGTTTTCGTTCTTCTTCTCTCTTTCTTCGAATGACGCAGGAAACCGAATGCAGAGACGACGACCGACAGCGGATTGAAGGACCGACTACTGTGCAGGCTCTGATACCAGATGTTGGAAGCAATGTCGTCTGTGCGGAAGATCAAGAAGCACTCGATTCCTGTTTATTCCCTGTGAATGACAGAATGTAGGTCGTTGCACAGAGAGAGAGAGAGAGAGAGGCACAAAAAAGTCTTTCTATTGCATAAACTAGAATACAACAACCAACCTCACAAAGAGGTTACAAGGTCACTATATATAGTGACCAACTTAGGGCAACTACCCTTTATGCTAATTACATAAATGGCCAAAACGGGATAGTGTGAATACGTCCATTATACACATGTATTCGACACCGCCCCCACCGATTTTGAGCTCCCGGAGCGTCCCGTCGGTGAAGGTGTGTCCTATGCAGGCCGGATCTCGTAAACTGGGGTCCGACGCAACCCCTCTGATCCGGGACTCGCTGCCCTCCGGTAAGGGTGCCGCGACTGGCCTTACCTTCCGGTCGACAGCCTTGTACTTTGTGCTAACTCGGGCCGTCCGATCCGACCCGAGCGCCCGACTGAAGTTCGCGATGACTTCGTACATCTCTTTGGAACATACCGGTATCGTCCGGTCTTCGTTAAGGTCTTCTCCGGCAACTTTCCTCAGCATCCCCAAGGTGTCGTCGAAGGAGACCGCCTCCACGGCTCCGCTGATTTCCTCGTCCGGGCCGAGAACTCCGCACGCTTGAAGTCGCACTTCCGCCCTTGTATTTTCTCGCCCAACGACGCCGACTATCATACACCCTCCGTTGCCGGAGACGCAGAATTTTCTACCTATCGTACAAGGTTTCTTTGGTTTCGGTTCTATCGTACAGCTGTGGGGTCTTTCCCGAGTGTCCGGACTGTCTTGGCCCCACGCCTTGGCAGCCCTCTCTAAAAATCCTCCTGGTTCTCGCCACCGAGGGATTCGCGGTTCCGCTTGTGGTTCGGTCTCACGGTCAGAAATTGGACCGAATGGCGCCCGTCCTGGCTTTTGACCCTTGCGTAGGCTGAACCGTTGTTTAGCACCTTGGTGTCCATTCGCGCCACCGTGATGTATGGTTCACCTAATATGACCGGGTGCGAAGATGTCTCTTGTACGAAGAAGTGTTGGTCAATCTCGACGTCGCCGATCTTGACTCGCACGTTCGGGCAGGCCCCATGCAGTTCCTCGGTGGCGCGCGTCGCCGCCCGTATCTTCCACCCGTGCTTGGTGTTGATCGGCCACTTCCCCTTCTTATAGAAGTCCATGGACATTAGGTTTATTTCCGAACCGTGGTCCACCAACGCCACCACCGGTTCCCGAACATCTCCGATCTTTACCGGGGTCTCCGTGGTCGCTCGGGCCCAGTGTGGCCTCGAATAGTGGCTCTCCGCCCACTCATCTTCCAGCGCCATGTCGTCGATGTGCGTCGTCCGCACCTCTACCGGTCTTTCCGGATCCGTCTCCGTCGACAGCCTCTTCCGTTTCACCAAGTCTACAATGGAGTCGTGGAACTCCTTCTTGGCGATCCCTAGCACCTCCCGCAATGACAGCTCCACCTTGCTGTCGAGGATCCGTTCCTCTAGGACCTTCCGTAGGTCCGTAGTCCTTTCTATTTCCGTCCCCAGTCGGTATCCGCCCTTCCTGGGGTTATCTTGCGAGCTGGGCCCGCCGGCATCGTTCCGTTGTTGCCCGAATCGGGTCTCGTACCGTTGTGAAGGCCCGACCGCTCCGGCTTTCCCCACTCGTTTGTCTTGTACCAGAGCCTCGTAGTTCTGGCAGGCGGCTTCTATGAAGCCCGTCTTCTCCTCGACCGGATCGCTCCACCCGGTTATTTCCCGGACCCGTCTCTCAGCGCGGTCCGTTTCATCCTTCTTCAACCGTGCACTGGCAAGACCTTCCAGCATTGCCGACCAGAATCCGTCTTTGCCCTCCTTTCGGGCCTCGCTGCCCCCGACCCGAATGCCGGCCGACGCCGAGTAGTGGATGGCCTCCACGTGTCGGGCCGCTGCCTCTTCCATCATTCTCTTCATACCTCCTCGCCCGTCGTTTCGGTTCAGGGCCCTCTTGGTGTCGCCGGCGTGCACCCGGCCTTCCCACAGGTACACCACCCAGTTCGTCAATGCCTCTGCGAAATCGCCGCAGTCCTTCTGAATGTGGCCGACCTCGTCGCACCACATGCACCTGTTCCCCGCTGCCGGCCGTCGGTCACGAGCCGGTTCGCCGCCTTCCCTTCGAGTCTGGGTGATCTGGAGATCCTTTATCGCCCGCGTCAACTCCTCCAGCGCGGCTCCTCCGGAAGAGCCATTGACCATGCCGGTCGAAGCCGGACTGGTTTCGAGCCATTCCCGGGTTTCTTCCCTTCATACTTGCGGTGCCGGTTCAAGCCTCCTTGCTGTGACAGACCCCGCACCGGCCGCCCCGTTGTCAGCCCATTCCCGCCGTTTATCGAAACGGCCACAGACTCTCTTAACTGCAACCCAGTCGGTTGTCAGCCCGTCCTCGGTTTCCAGCAAGGAGCCGATTTGGTCCCGGTCCCGCTCGTCCACCGACTTGACGAACAATAGGACCCGGCTTGTATCCAGAACGGTTCGGTCAAGCGTCGAAAGGCACGCAAAGCGTTCTTCGAACTCCCGGAGGAGTGCCGACGCGTTTCTTCCCTTGCCGGGGGACTCCACCCATTCCATGAAGTCTCGTTTCGAAAGCCGGAGCGCGTCGTCCAGCCCGTATTTTTCCAGGAGTCGGCCTTCGAACTCCTCCAAGGTACGACTCTCCGCCCGCACCTCGAGCACCTCCGCATGGATGCTCCGCATCGCCACTCGAGGAAACCCGGCAAGACGCCTCTCTTCCGGAATGTCCCACATCAGCATTTCTGCCCTGTAGGACGCCAAATACTTCGTGGCATCCTTTCCGCTGAACTGGACGATCGTACCGACGACCGCCTCAATGGCTCTGTCGAGGGCGCCGGAGCCCTCGCGTGCGCTTAGTATCTGATCCACGGCCGAAGCCATTGGCCTCTACAAGATCCGACCCTTTCATCTTCTGCTCTTCTGCCGCCTCTTTCACGTCAGGTTCACCAAGATGTCAAGGTATTCCTCGCGGATGCGTGGAATGAGGTGGAACCTCGGGGGTCCTGTACCAAAGAGCAAGAGAGGAGGGGAAGAATCCCTCTACGTGCGAGCGTAGATCCACAGGGACACGACCCTTCGACGCAAAGACGCAAGTGGGACAACGACACAGAAAGACACGAATGTATGTATGTATTGACAAAGACAAACAACAAGAACACGAAGACAACAAAACACGAAGTCGGTTACAACCGAACAGGCCGGCGAACAGATGCCGATACCTGCTCGTAAACGCACAGAGAGGAAGGAGTAGGTTGGAGGTGCTGCTGGAAGCACTCAGGCATTCCTCAGAGCAGCGCGAGCCTCCCGAAACCTACACAGAAGGAAGCTATGGCGTTTGCAAACCAGAGAGAGAGAGAGAGAAGCCTTCGCACGCAAACTGACAGCACTTCGTCCTCGACTCTCCGCGACTCTCCGCGATGCTTCACCCCTCCTCGTCTCCCTCCTTTTATAGGCAAGGAAGGAGCCGTTTCCCCTTTACTTCCTACCTACCGAATCTTCCTAGGATCTCCTATGTACAACATAAGGCTCCCGTGCATGAAGAGTCGGTTTCTACGCTCCGGTGCACTGATTCCGCTTGTGGACGGTTTTCTTCACGACAACGTCACCAAAGGGTGGTACGGTAGAATGACTTACGGCACAACGCTGTCGTAGTGTATCTCGTACACTACGTGAAAAAGTAAAAATAATATAACCGATTTAATTACATATAAATAAATAAAATAAGGATATCAAGATATTTATCACGTGCATAGGGCAAGATTTGAACCTTGTACCTCCACATAGCCAAACCTCAACTTTACCATTATACTACCTTATCTTTAGTGTTCTACAAATAGATTTAATAACTATAAGTGCTTTATTTGCGCCTACCTTTATTAAAAGGTAAATCATGCATTTTTAGAGTGCGTGAATATTTTATAGAAAAACGCAAGCAACTAAAAAGTGACTCATGCACATCTAGCGTGCATAAGCACTATATTTAGCAAATAAAAGCAAGGATTAGAAAAGCATCACATGCACATTTAGTGTGCATGAACATATTAGAAAAAGCATGTAGCTATGCTTAGTCTCTCCCATCACTATATAAGGATGGGGAACACATTGTAGTTTTTGTTGATTATTTTTCTATAATGATCAATCAACCTAAAATATTCGTGGGATTCACGAATTTGCTAAAATAATTCTCTCTTACTACCTAAATATTGACTAAATATACTAAACTCGTGGGATTCACGAGATTCTCATCTTATAACTCTTTATACCTATTCTTTACTAGCCTTATTTGTATTTTTCTTCCTCCTAGTCCAAAACCTCGGTGGTTCCCACCCGACTCACGCAAACGATCCGGAGCCGAAAGGCACGACAACGCTTACTTAGACCTTAATCGATTACTTAGCCATCCGTAATTAACACGCGTAAGATATAACAATGAATACAGAACGGTAATCAACACTGGAAGATTAAGACAATAAACTTTATTAATTATCCGCTCCTGATTACATTGTAACCGGGCCTTTATATAGGTCTCCGGTGCGAAATACAAAACGGTGCCAACCGACACCTTTACGGAATCGTTCCGGATCCAGATCGGCATACCGATTCCGGTCCGTCCGTCCACATCTTCTTATATAATAATATGTATATATTAATGTTGGGATATCGGTCCCTCCGGATGGGATGTCCGGAGATGAATGACGGCAAGCCCGGTTACGGCTACGGAGCCGGATGATGAAGACCCCGGCTACGGAGTCGGACGATGAAGACTACGGCTACGGAGCCGGATGATGAAGACCCTGGCTACGGAGCCGGACGATGAAGACCCCGGCTACGGAGCCGGATGATGAAGACCCCGGCTACGGAGCCGGATGACGAATGTACCCGGAGAGAGAGATCCGGATGCGGGGACATATTTGTGAATATGTTTGCCAAGGGCCCTTGAGGCTATATTTGTAAATAGCCCGAAAGTCATATGTGTATAAATATGACTTAGGGCAAACTGTTTGTTGTTGTTGCTCATATTTTTTATGTTTTCAGCCAAGAGGAGCGAAGAGAGAGCAGCCGTGAGAGAGATAGAGCGTGAGAGAGGGAGAGGTCGACGCCTCTGTGTAATACCGCCGCCTGTGGCGAGGATAGCGAGCTCAAGGTGAATGCGCAGAATTACGCCGACTGGAAGATCAAGATGGAGGATCTTCTGATTGTTCGGGACCTGTACGAACCGATTGACAGGTCGGAAATACCGAAGGGGGTACTTGAGTCGGAATGGAGGCTTCTGAACCGGAAAGCCGTTGCAACCATTCGGCAATACGTCGACGTGAGCGTTCTACAGCATGTGGCGAACGACACCAACGCATATGAGATGTGGCGGAAGCTGTCGGGCCTCTACGAGAGGAAGAATGCGTTGAACCGGACCTCCCTGATGAGGAAGATAGTGAACCTCAAGTACCGGGACGGCGAGAGTATGGTGGAACACGTAAGCACGTTCATGGGATTCGTGAACTAGCTTGCGGCGATCAAGTTCCCGTTGGAGGATGCAATGCAAGCCATCATCCTGATGTGTACATTGCCGGAAAGCTGGGAGAACTTGGTGGTGACTCTCAGCACCTCTTGCACCGAAGATAACTTGTCTCTACAAACGGTAAAGACAAGTATTCTAAATGAAGAAGCGCGTCGGAGAGATAAAGAACCGGCCACCGACTCGAAGGCGCTGCTTACCGAATCGGAACGGGGAAGACAGTGGAACCGGAGTCCGCAAAGACGGGAGAAGTCGGGGACCCGGTCGCAGTCAAGAGGAAGACCCACATGCTTCCACTGTGGGAAGCCGGGGCACTTCCGGAAGAATTGTCGGCATTACCGAAAGGACAACGGAGCCGACGACACCGATTCGAAGAAGTCACCGGAGAGAAACGGTGCATACCGGGGAGCCACGGACCGGAGAGGTCCGGATCGGCGAGGGCAGGACCGGAAAGGAACGACAGCACTCGCGGCAAGTGAAGAAGAGATAATGCTCATTACCGAAGAGACAGAGCTGAACCTTGCCGGTGAAGAGATGACCTGGGTGGTTGATTCCGGAGCGTCGTTCCACCTGACCCCGGAGAAGAAATACTTCTCATCCTACACAGCCGGTGAGCATGGCTGTGTTCGGATGGGAAATGAAGGTACGTGCCGGATTTCCGGCATAGGAGATGTATGGCTGATGACATCAACCGGATGCAAGATGCTGCTGAAGGATGTTCGACACGTTCCGGAGGTTCGATTGAACCTGATTTCGGCCAGGAGGCTAGACGATGAAGGCTACACGGGTAGCATCCGGAACGGTGTCATGAAGTTTAGCAAAGGGAGCCTGATAGTGGCTCGGGCCCGGAAGATCAACACACTGTACCTGATGAATTCCCGGCTATGTCTGGAGGAGCTGAACGTGGCAGCTGACACTGCCGGTGAGCTATGGCACAAGAGACTGTGTCACATGAGCGAGAAGGGGATGAAGAGGCTTGCCGAAGACAACCTGATACCGGTAAAGCATGTACACTTGGGGAAGTGTATCGACTGTCTGGCCGGTAAGCAAAACCGGACCTCCTTCCACTCAAGGCCACCGACGAGACGTAGCGCACCATTGGAGTTGGTGCACACTGACGTGTGTCAGGTAGAAACGAAGTCACATGGCGGAGCCCAGTACTTCGTGACATTCATAGATGACCACAGCCGGAAGCTGTGGACGGCACCGATGAAGACAAAGGACCAAGTATTGTCCGTCTTCAAAGAACTCCACGCGAGAGTGGAAAGAGAATCCGGCAAGAAGCTGAAAGCACTACGAGCGGATAACGGAGGAGAATACCGAGGACAATTTGAGGAGTATTGCCGTTCGATGGGAATCCGGCTCGAGTTTACTGTGCCAAAGACGCCGGAACTGAACGGGCTGGCCGAGAGGATGAACCGGACCATAATGGAGAGGGTCCGGAGTATGCTAGCGCATGCGAAATTACCCAAGGGGTTTTGGGCTGAGGCAATGTCGACGGCGACATACGTGATAAATAGATCACCCTCAGTACCCCTGGATGGAGACACGCCACAGAGAGTGTGGACCGGTAAGGAAGTGTCCTACCGGCATATGAAGGTGTTCGGGTGTCTCGTATATGTGCATGTGGCAAAGGACCGGAGAGGAAAGCTAGATCCAAAGACCCGGCCATGCATATTCCTCGGTTACGGCAACGACGAGTTCGGCTACCGAGTATGGGACCCGGTCGACAAGAAGATATTCAGGAGTCGAGATATCATCTTCATGGAGGACAAGACACTCGCCGACTGGGAGTCGGAAAGGAAGATGAAGAGCTCCAAGTCGACCGGTGAGGATAAACTCTACGAAGAGCAGTCCCGACCGGCAAGGGACCGGTTAGCACTCGAGGATCCGGCCGAAGACGGTGAAGAAACAGAACCGGCCGAGGAAGATGAAACTGATACCGGAACCGGCCCCGATCTCGAAATGGATTCGGATGAAGAGGAAACGGAGGAGCCGGTTACCGAAGCTCCGGAACGGAGATATCCTCTAAGAGAGAGAAGGGCCCCCCGGAGATTTCCGGAACCAGAGCACGTGCTGCTAACCGACGAGGGGGAGCCAGAGAGCTTTGAAGAAGCAAAGCATGACACCCAGAGCCGCAAGTGGTTGAGTGCCATGCAGGACGAGATGGATTCCCTGCATGAGAACCACACATATGAACTTGTGGAGTTGCCGAAAGGAAAGCGGGCACTTCGAAACAAGTGGGTGTTCAAGCTGAAACCGGGAGATGCCGGAAACCCCCCGAGATACAAAGCCAGGATCGTGGTGAAGGGGTTTCAGCAGAAGAAGGGCGTCGACTTCGACGAGATATTTGCCCCGGTAGTGAAGATGACCTCCATCCGGACGGTGCTGAGCATAGCGGCAAGCATGGACCTCGAGGTAGAACAGATGGACGTGAAGACGGCATTCCTTCACGGTGACCTCGAAGAAGAGATCTACATGCAGCAACCGGAAGGATTCGAGAAGAAAGGGAAGGAGCACCTGGTATGCCGGTTGAAGAAGAGGCTTTACGGTCTGAAGCAGGCTCCCCGGCAATGGTACCGGAAGTTCGACTCCTTCATGACAGACGAAGGGTACCACAAAACGCAGTCCGATCACTGCGTGTTTGTGAAGAAGTTCGAAGGAGGAGACTTTCTAATACTCCTCCTGTACGTGGACGACATGTTGATCGTCGGACGGGACCAGGTCAAGATACGGATGCTGAAGAAGGCTCTTCACCGAACCTTCTCAATGAAGGACTTGGGTCCGGCAAGGCAAATACTAGGGATGCACATCATCCGGGACCGGAAGAAGAAGCAGTTGTGGCTGTCACAGGAGAAGTACGTGACAAAGGTGCTTCATCGGTTCAACATGTTGGAAGCAAGACCGGTCGGGTCAACACTCCCGACAAACTGCAAGCTGTCCAGCAAGCAAAGCCCCAAGACAAAGGCTGAGAAGGAGGACATGATGAAAGTACCATATGCCTCTGCCGTCGGGAGCTTGATGTACGCAATGGTGTGTACCCGACCGGACATAGGATATGCAGTCGGAGTGGTGAGCCGGTACATGAGCAATCCCGGCAAAGAGCATTGGAACGCGGCCAAGTGGATACTCCGATATCTGAAGGGCACAGCAAACGTGTGCCTCCGATTCGGCTCCGGTAAGCCCGAACTCGACGGCTTCACCGATTCGGATATGTCGGCTGATGCAGATACCAGCCGGTCCACATCAGGGTATGTGATGACGTATGCAGGAGGAGCTGTTTCGTGGCAGTCGAGGCTGCAGAAGACGGTTGCGTTGTCAACCACGGAGGCGGAGTACATGGCGGCTGTTGAAGCCGGCAAGGAAATAATATGGATGAAGGACTTCATTAGAGAGCTTGGTATCCGGCAGGAGGAGTACCGACTCTATTGCGACAGTCAGAGTGCCATCCACCTTGCGAAGAATGCAGCCTATCACTCCCGGACGAAGCACATCCAGCGAAGATATCACTGGATCCGGGAAAGGATAGAAGACCAGGAGTTCGTGCTGACGAAGATTCACATGGACGAGAACGGGTCAGATATGCTGACCAAAGTGCTCACACCCGACAAGCTGGAAGCATGCCGGAAGAGGATTGGATTGGAGAGACATCCCATGCCGAAGTGAAGGGGGAGTTTGTTGGGATATCGGTCCCTCCGGATGGGATGTCCGGAGATGAATGACGGCAAGCCCGGTTACGGCTACGGAGCCGGATGATGAAGACCCCGGCTACGGAGCCGGACGATGAAGACTACGGCTACGGAGCCGGATGATGAAAACCCCGGCTACGGAGCCGGACGATGAAGACCCCGGCTACGGAGCCGGACGATGAAGACCCCGGCTACGGAGCCGGACGATGAAGACCCCGGCTACGGAGCCGGATGACGAATGTACCCGGAGAGAGAGATCCGGATGCGGGGACATATTTGTGAATATGTTTGCCAAGGGCCCTTGAGGCTATATTTGTAAATAGCCCGAAAGTCATATGTGTATAAATATGACTTAGGGCAAACTGTTTGTTGTTGTTGCTCATATTTTTTATGTTTTCAGCCAAGAGGAGCGAAGAGAGAGCAGCCGTGAGAGAGATAGAGCGTGAGAGAGGGAGAGGTCGACGCCTCTGTGTAATACCGCCGCCTGTGGCGAGGATAGCGAGCTCAAGGTCGTCGCCTTGCAGCTCGCCATTGTATATTTCTCTGTGCATAGTTTTGGTTTGGAGTCTTGCACTCCCGTGGTTTTTCCCGTATAGGGTTTTCCACGTTAATCCCTGTGTTATTGTGTCTTTCTCTGTGTTTCCTATTTTCTGCTGCATTGATTCGTGATTTCTCGGTTGTGGCCGAACGGTGAAGGTGAATCGGAGCGTTGATTCACAACAATTAATACTACTAATTACAACAGTTCCCGAATAACTATTCCTTTCACACTTTGGTTTGGACCTCCTTAAGCCTTCTTTATCGGCCAGTAACACATGGCACGCCCGTGGGACAGTACCTTGTACGTCGAACCCACTATCCGGCCCTTTTACGCTTCGTCCAAAATGTCCAGAATGCTTTGCTCCAAAATTTCCAATGGCTCGTCGGGAATCTGTTGTTGCTGTTGTGGCTGTTGTTGTGGTTCCGTTTGTGGCTATGGCTCCGTTTGTGGCTCTGACACCGGCGTTTCCATCGTTGGTTCCTCCGTCGAAGTTGTTTGTGGTTGACTAACCCCGACCTATTCCCCCTTCGGTCTTTGCACCGACGACGGTTCCTCATCACTAAGGTTGACCGTTGCCGTCTTTCGCGCTTTTTCTTCCTGAAGCCGGGACTGCTCATAGCTTTCGAACTGGATTTGAGCCTCCAATTGATCATCGTCCAGTTGAGCTACGAGCTGCTGGACCTACACCAATTGTTCATCCGCCAGGGCTGTGAAATCTTCTGCCAGCTCATCCCTGATGGTGGTGAAGTCCTCTGAGGTCAGCATATAGCAGTCGTCGCCCTCCTTTCACCGGTTTTCAACGTCCGCCCTAAGCAATTGGAGTTCTGCGGTATTCTACGCCCATTTGGCCCACCAATGCACAGAGCTATCATCAATCAAGCTTTTGGTCTTAGTGAGCCATGACCGGAGGATGCACTTGATCCGTTCGGCTCCCATCTGTGATTTATTTTCTGCAGCTTGTCGCTCTTCCTTCAACTGCTTGATGATCCGAACTGTGTCCGCCTCTTGCTCCCTATAATGCGACAATTGACTTTGATAGGTTGTTTGCAACCTCTGTAGTACCATTGTCGCTCTTTCCTTGTCTTCATGGTTCTGTTTGTGGAGCTCCCTCCGGTCATTCGCTGCTTCCTCCAATAGCCTAGAACTTTCCGCTCGTTCTTCGGCGAGTGCCGTTGTGGCCCTATCAACCTCTTGCCGGAGCTCGGCCATCCGTTGTTGATGCTCCGTCTCCAGCTGCTTGTAGTCCCAATGCAGATGATCGAAATCATCGGTCTTCTGCTTCAGCCTTTGGTTGATCTGACGGCGCGCGCGGTCCTCCTGGTCCTTCTGTTGTAGGAGCTCTTCCATCAGCCTCTCGATTTCCGTTTCCACCATCCGTCGCAACTTGTCTTTTTCCTCCAACACTTTCTCTTTTTCCTCCTTCAGCCGGTCGTAAGCATAATGTCCTTTACGCAGGTTTTCCTCTGCACGACGAAGGTTCTTAGCAGTCTTTCTTAATTCTTCTTTGACCGCCTTCTTCATGTCGCGTTCGCGGCTCCGTAATGCTTCTTGTGCGGCGAGCTCATCTCGTAATTCCGCAAGCTCTTGGGCTTGTGCCGCCTCTTTCTCCAGGACAGTTTGTGTCTCCGGGGTCTTATTCTTCTGTACATCCACCGGAGTCACCGGTGCTTGGATTTGTGTTGCGGTTAAGGCCATTTTGGCCATATCTCCTGTGATCCGATCCAAGTCTTGTTCAAGGCACCGGATCCTTGACCGGGCCGTCTCCAATTCATCGGTTGTGACAAGCAACCATTCCGTTTGCGCTCTTTCCTCCGCCTCTATGCATCCAACTACTCTGGCAATTTGGTCTCCTATCCATCGGAGCCATTGACTGCCAGTGCACTGTTGTTGCACTTTCACAGAGAGTTGGCTGATGGGTTCATTCGTCGGTGGCTGGTCCCACCGTTTTGCGTCAAGCTGCACTTCTGGTTTTGCCAGATGACCACTTTGTCGTTCCGGCTCTGAGTTTGTTTCGGCTAGTCGCCCCTTGTCTACTTGTTCTTGGCCGGCTGGGGCAGTTGGCCTTTGTATCTCCGGCTCTTGGGTGACGGGGCTTGTTGGTGTTGCCTGTTGTGCCAAGACTTCTGTGACCGGTTCCATCCGAACCGGTTCCGGTGCCTCCCTTGGCGTGGGTTGCTTAGCATGAGTTGCGGGTGTTCCATCCTTTTGTGGGTTCGAACGCTTCCCAGCTGATTCTGCGGTGCTCTTCACCGGCCGCCGCTGGAGGTGCTCCGTGGGTTCTTCCTCCATCTCTTCCGCCTGAGTCCCAACATTCATTCTTGCCGCCAAGGTGTCCGTTTCCTGTTGCCCTGGTCGGTGGAGTGGGCTCTTCAAGGCCCATGCCGATGTCTCCTCGTGCGTGTCCGTCGGTCGCTTCCGGCTGGCGCACTCCTTCGCCGCCTTCTCTGCTTCGGCCGTCTTACCCTTAATGGCCTTGGAGGCCAACAATTGTTGCCGTTTCGAAGCAGGTTTCGGGGTGCCATCCGTTGCTCTTCCCCGCTTCTTGGTTTGGACGGGCTCGACCAGTGGCGCCAACAGGGTGAGCCATTGTGTCACAGCATGCCATATTTTCCGGCCTTCCTTGCCATCCTTTCCTCTTACTATATCAATGGCCGTACACAGCCCGTCGGTGATCAGCACCGGCCAATCTACCTTGACCCCTTCGTACGTTGCGATGATCAAGCCTGCTTGGTTCTAAGGCATGACGGGGGGTCGAGGGTACACGTGGCCGAACTCGTGGAGCACACGGGCAATTTCACAGAATAGCATATCTTCTCTGCCCTGTGTCCTATAGCCCTTGCTGGCTAGAGAGTACTCACCGAGATATTTGATGAGTTGCTCGGGGGTAGGATTGTCGATCGTGTAGATACCTCCCTCCGGAAGGCCTATTAACGCACGGATCGCCTCCTCCGTGATCACCTCCGTGTCGATTTCTTTTATAATCTTCTTGGCCTCCTTGTGTGGCGCCGCCGCCATGATCGTTAATAAACCCTCCAGAACGTGTTGCCGTAACCATTTCTTGGCGGCTTCAGACAGCGTTTGGCAGTCCATCTCTGTGTCGAGGTTGGAGAGCGTTGGAGAGGTTTGATGGTGGGGAGAATGTGAGAGAGAAAGTTCTGAGGGAGGGGGTTCTTTGTGTGCGAGCTCTCTACGATTTATCTTCACGCGTTGCTCTGCGTCTGTTCTCCTTGGTTCATGATAGGAGAAGGTCTCGATGTGTGGGGGTTTTTCTCTCTGCATCTTGGCGCCTTTTTCGAGCCTCCGCATGTGCAGGTCGTGTACTATAATAGCATTGCGTGCCATGTGGCGGTGGTTTAATGTCCTATTCATAGCTCCTCGTACCTTTTCGACGTGCCTCTTTACTCCTCGTGTGCATGGCCGTTTCCACCACTCCTTTCCATGATTTTTTTGATTCGCTCCTTTATTCTCTTCTTTTTTTTCTTTTTTTAACTTACTTGTGTGGTTAGTTTTTCTCCGGTCCTGTTGGACCTTTGCCCGAAGCGTGCAACTCGCCGGCCTCTTGTCGGTTTGCCGTCGTTTTGCTCTCCTCGGTTGCCGGCTCATGCTTCTCCTTACTGGCTTGGTGGTAGCCGTCGTCTTCACCGGTTGCCGTTATGGTTGGCCTGCCGGCGTCTGATTCGGTGGCGGCCCTTCGTTCAAATGGGTTCTTAGGTATAGGTCCTTTGTATGGTTTTAGTCTAAATCCGTTGACCCATTTGCCCAGCACTTCTCCGGCAAGTGTCCCCAACTGGTAGGACCCATTGAACTCGCGTGTGATCCAGTATGGTCCGGTTCATCTAAACTGTAGTTTACCTGGCATTTTGCCTATCCGGGTCTGGAACACAAGTACCGGCTTGCCGGTTCGGAACATCTTTTCGTTTCCCTTCCAGTGCCAATCTACAAATGCTTTCCGTCTCCGTTGTTCCAATTCCAGGTGCATAATGCTCGCCAGTCGGTGTGCTTCTAGTTCGCATAGAGCCTTTAACCGAATTGCCTCCGATTCCTTTTCGTTCAATCGTTCCCGTGTCTGAATCCGTAAGCTTGGTACCTGGAACTCGACCGGCATGACTGCCTCCAATCCGACTGCTAACCGGAACGATGTTGTCCGGATGCTTGTTTTGTATGCTGTCCGGTAAGCCCAAAGCGCACTGTGCAACGTTGTGTCCCAATCTGTCTGATTTTCATTGAAGATCTTCCGGAGTATATTCTGGAGCGTTTTGTTCGTCGACTCAGCTAACCCATTTGCTTGCGGATAGTACGGTGTGCATCTTTTATGTACTACCGCATAGAACGTCGTCAAACTTTCTACCACTTGCCCAAGAAAGTGCCCTCCTCGGTCGCTTATCAGCTCTATGGGGCATCCGTACCGGCACCAAGTGCATTCGTATAAGAATTTCGTTGTTGACGCCGCGGTGTTGTCTCGTAGGGCTTTCGCTTCCACCCACTGAGTGCAATAATCCGTCGCGACGATCACGTACCGGTTGCCGGTTCTCATTGCCGGTGGTTTAAATGGCCCGACGAAATCCAGCCCCCATTTCTGGAATGGTTCTAGTGGTAGGACTGGCTGGTGTGGCATCCGAGCTTGTTCCGTTGGCTGACCCATTGGCTGGCATAGATCACACTCCTTCGCATACCGAACTGCATCTTTCAATGTGGTCGGCCACCATAGGCCACTTTGCCATACTTTCCTTGTCGTCGCATCTCTGGCATAATGGCCTCCGGCGACTCCGCAATATGCCTCCCGTAGTATTACCTCCTTCTCGTCGCTGCACACCGCTCGTCGCCAGATACCATCTACACCTTTGTGGTATAGCGTGTCCTATAATAAACAGAAGTGTTGGCTCTGTACCGCCAGGCGTTTTCTCTCGTCCCGGTTCATCTCCTCTGGAGGCAGTCCAGTACTCAGAAACTGGTGCATATTAGTTAGCCACTTATCTTCTTGTGCCACCGTTTCATCTGTTGTTGTTTCCATGGTGACTCGAAAAAGCTCTGCATCCGAAAACTCGTCCAGTACTCCGTCACCTGTCTCCTCGGAATCTAACCGGCTTAGATAATCTGCTACCGCATGTTGTATGCCGGGTGGGTGGAATATCTTGAATTCGAACTCTTGCAACAACAAAGTCCACCGGGCCAACTTACCGGTAAGTGACGCTTTGGATACTAGGTAGAGGAGTGCCGAATGATCTACATGAAAGGAGTACTTTCTTCCCAATAAATAATGCCTGAATTTTGTTACACTGTAGATCATTCCTAAAGCTTCCCTTTCCGTGGTAGAATAATTTCGTTCTACTTGGGATAGCTTCCGGCTGGCATAGTACACTGGCCCGTACCACCTTGGCTCGGTAAGCTGCATGAGCGCGCTCCCGATTGCGATATCGGAAGCTTCCACGAACACATGAAACTCTTTACTCCAATCGGGAGGCTGCACTACCGATGCTTGTGACAATAACAACTTTAGTGCCCGGTACGCCTTGTCTTCGATGTCGGTCCATTGGAATGGTGTTAGGTGTACTGCCGCATGCAGAGGTGTAGCCAGGTCTGCCAAATATTGGAGCATACGGCTATGCCAGCGGATTTGTCCTAGGAAACGGTGTCGTGAAGAATTTCGGCCAGAGGCAGAAACCGGAAAACATTGGCTACATCGGTGGGGTGCAGCGTGTGTACGCACCCATGTACATTTAGTGTGAATAACGAGGGCGCCTTTATGGCGCCGAATAGTAGTCAAGTCGGGACAGACGATCCCATGTAAGTCGGGATTTATCCCACATTGTAACGCATCCCTCTCCTTGTTCTATAAAAGGAAGGGAACGTCCTTTGTGAAGGGGTTGCCCATTTTGCATTAGAGGGTATACCGTTAGGTTTAGAGTTAGCTTCTTCTTCTTTTTCTTCCCCCCTTCGTGTTCGCTTAGGGTTTGCTTCAGCTCATCTCCTGCGCAAGACCCCGCTCGGCGCGACGAGCCCGTGAGCTCCCCGACGGCGGCTTGGCAGCTGACGACTACTGTAACCTACCTTGGTCTGGCTCGAAGCCGGGAATGTATTCTTTTTTATATATATATACATTTGCGTCTGTCTGTGTATATTCGCGTCTTCGTTGGCGAAAAGCAGCGCAACAGGCGGTTGAGCGAGTGGTCGAAAGAGTCGTCTGTTTCAACGGGGACAAATTCCCATCTTACCTTGAAGCCTACAACGTGGAAATGGAGGAGCGCGGCGTAGACGAGGCATTGAGGCTGGAGTTCTTCTGTCGGGTCGTAGCTGTCCGAATGCATGCGGAAGTAAAGGAGCTCCGTGAGGCTTATAGTTCGTGGGAGACCTTCGAAGAGGCGCTCCTGAAGGCATACGGAGGACGGCGGAAGAGCCGGGGACGACACGACTTTGACCAGTGGGTAGCATTAGCAAAGACCCACCGGGGCGCGGCCAAGGCGTTTCGAGAGTTCGAGCGGCGGCTTGCTTGGCTCCCGGAGCGGGAACAAGGTTTGGTGGGGGCGGACAAGGTCCTATTGTTCGTCAGGTCGATCGACCGAGCGGAACGGGAGGCCATCGGGGTTGAGCTCGAAGACGATGATGGAGCGAATGGGCTTATGGAGGACTAGTCGAAGGTCGGAAGGGTGTGCCAACGGCTAGACAATGAGCGAGCCGAGAAGGCTAAGAGGAAGGTACGCAACGGCGTGCCATCACAGCGGGAAGAGGCCGAACGGCAAAGAGAGTCGGCAAGGGTCGGCGTTGGGGCCAGGATTGCGGAGGCGTACACAGCTTTTGAGGCGATGCTCGAGGAAGAGGAAAGACAGAGGCCACAAGCCGAGACTGAGGAGACGGACTTGCCCCACACGACGGCAGAAGATCGGTACGACGGTACCACGGGAGAGGGTGCGGAACGAAACGCCCTCTCAACTTGCGGAGATAGAACGGCCAAGGACGAGGCCGAGATACAGATCGCGGAACCAGAATGTTGGGACCAGCGGTTTCGGGTGTGTCAGCCCGAGATCCCGGTTATTGGAGAAGCGAGCCAAGACGGGGCTTGCGCGATCGGTAAGAAGACGACCGCCGACCACGAAGAGTCGGTGGCTACGGACAAGGGCGTAAAACGGACGGGCGATTCTTTGTGTCTTCCCACACTTGCTCCCGAGACGATGGCAGTCGGGCCCGAGTGCCCACGTGAGTCCCAAGCGGAGGAAGACGGCGGCGAAAGGCCAAGAATCACAGGCGAAACGATACGGGGAAGGAGCGGACGAAAGCCCACGGACCCGATTCCGGAGAACTCGGCATTCGGGCCCGTATGCCCATGTAAGACCGAGGAGATGGATGGCGGTACCGAGGAGTCCTGGCACGATGCCAACAAAGATGGATGGGAAACGGCCTGCGGGGAGGCCAAGGACGGACGCGGCACGAGGAGATCGGCATTCCGATACGGGTGGAGCGTGATCCGGTCGTGGATTGTTCGATCGGGGCCGGATTCGGCATAAAGGTGCCGATACGGGAGAGGGTGCGGGACGAGCCGCCCTCTTTTACATGGGGAGAAAGACCGACTGGGCGAAGGTCGAGTGTTGGAAGGAGAATGAAAGCCGGTCCTATGGAGTTCCTTACACCGATCCGGCTGCCGGCCCAAGTGCCGACGTGAGTCCTATAAGAGAGATCGGTGGCGATAGGAGAACGAGACTCTGCAATCCGGAGAAGGACGAACGGACCCGGATGACCATTCCGGGAGGAAGGAAGAGAGCAGGCCTACGAAGAGGCCGAGGACACGATACGTCGGTACCACGGGAGAGGGTGCGGAACAAAACGCCCTCTCGGCATGCGGAAAAGGATGACCCGGGACAGGGTCGAGAAGACAAATCGGAGGCCCAAGGAGGATCCTTCACACTGGTTCTAGAGACTTCGGCAGTTGGCAACGCGGTCGACATAAGACCAAGATACTGACGGTGGTGGCGAGGTGACGAAGGCAAGGGCTACAGATGGGCGGTCCCACGAAGATCCTCACACCGATCCGGTGGTCGGCCCGAGAGCCGGCGTGAGTCCTATAGGGAAGATCGATGGAGGCAGGAGAACGTGATCGGACGACAGGAAGCGACGAACGGCAAGGAGGTATCAGGCCGGCGAGGCGGCCAAGAACCAAATCGGACCTTCCGGCAAGGTCAGTGGGCGTAAGGAAGTCCGGTCCTATGGGATCCCCACACCGAATCAGAGACCCCGGCTGTTCGGCCAACGTGGCAACGTAAGACCGAGGGAGAAGGAAGGTGGCGGCGGGAAATGGGACCCGACTACGCGGAAGTCACGAGGAGAGTCCGGGAGAGACTCAAACAAAAGACACCCGAATTTCGGCAAGCATAGAAACAGAGTCCGGTCCTATGGGACCCTCACACCGATCCGGAGACTCTGGCAGTTCGGCCAACGTGACCACATGAGACCTGGGGAGAAGGACGGTGGCGGCAGCGAACGGGACTCGACGACACGAGGTTTCGGAAGGAGTCGGTAGGGGCAAACACGGGGAGGTGTGTCGGGTCGGAAAGGCACACCTGGGACGGAATAAGAGTCTCGCAAGTGGCCATCACGGGCCGGATCAAAGCGTAACTACGGGACAATGTTCGGCATGGGCGGTGCCGAGCAAAGGAAGCGAAAGATGGCACTAGAGAGGTGCCGGGAACGAGGTGACAAGTGCCTAGTGGACTGCACAGGGTCAGAGTCAAATGGACGACAACAAATGGAAGACAAGCTGGTGGGGGCGAGGGGACGACAGCAAATGGAAGACTCAGGACTTGTTGCAGCAGCACGAAGACGGGAAGGGCCAAGCGGGCTACTACGGGGTGTTCCTCGGATGCAAAGGACACCGGTATGTGGGCGAGCGGCGATGCACGATCTAGCCGGAAAGGGGGCCGACAAGGCGTGCAATGAACCGGAGTGCGATACAGGCAGTGCCAAACAACGGATGAGGGTATGTGGCACACGAAGGTGCCGGAGTGGAAAGGCGAGCGCGGAGATAAGTTGTGCGGTTCGGAGGTAGCACGGAGAAGACCGGAAAGGGATCCTCCACACCGTTCCGGAGACCATGGCGGTTCGAGCCGACGCGGCGATGTAAGACCATGGAGAAGGAAGGTGGCGGCGGGAGGACGAGGGCAACGCGAAACAACATGGGACGGCAATCAGGACGACGCGAATGATCAACAGAGGCCAAGCGGGCCGCTACAGGCGTTCCCCAAGCGGAGGACATCGAGCATACGGCGGGAGCGGGGTGTTCATACGGCCGAACAAGGGCCAACGGAAGTACACGTACTACGGAGATCGCGGTAGAGGACCCATCGACGGGTCGAACGAGCCTACGGGGAGGTAAGCGCGAGGGAAGAATCGAAGCCGACGGATCAAACCGGCAGCGAGACGGGACGCGGATCACGGAAGACCGGTTTCTTACCGGCCGAAATCTCTCACCCTTCAACCGGACTTGGCACATACCGGTGGATGTGCGGTTGGGTGGGGGCGGATGTCGTGGAGAATTTCGGCCAGAGGCGGAAACCGGAAAACATTGGCTATATCGGTGGGGTGCAGCGTGTGTACACACCCATGTACATTTAGTGTGAATAACGAGGGCGCCTTTATGGCGCCGAATAGTAGTCAAGTCGGGACAGACGATCCCATGTAAGTCGGGATTTATCCCACATTGTAACGCATCCCTCTCCTTGTTCTATAAAAGGAAGGGAACGCCCTTTGGGAAGGGGTTGCCCATTTTGCATTAGAGGGTATACCGTTATGTTTAGAGTTAGCTTCTTCTTCTTCTTCTTCTTCTTCTTCCCCCCTTCATGTTCGCTTAGGGTTTGCTTCAGCTCATCTCTTGCACAAGACCCCGCTCGGCGCGACGAGCCCATGAGCTCCCCGACGGCGGCTTGGCAGCTGACGACTATTGTAACCTACCTTAGTCCGGCTCGAAGCCAGGAATGTATTCTTTTTTATATATATATACGTTTGCGTCCGTCTGTGTATATTCGCGTCTTCGTTGGTGTCGGGTGCTTCCCCTTTCCTGCACTTCCTATACTTAAGGGTGTGAGTCGGGTCGGCATGTGTGTGTGTGTGTGTGAGTGTGTGTGCGTGAGTCGGTGTTAAGCGCGCGCCCTCTCTCTCTCTCTCTCTCTCTCTCTCTCTCTTCGGTTGCTTCCGGTGTGCTTATGGGATGCCCCGGAAACGGTGAAGCACGACTTCCTACGCTCCATCATTCCCTAGTCCAAGACCCCTGTGGTCCCGCCTTTCTCCACGCACGCGCGTAACAACGCGACAATGGCTCAATGCCTTTGTCGTTGCCGGTGCCAGTGCTTCCCAGATTGCTTTCACTTTGTCCGGATCTACGACAATGCCTTCCTTGCTCACTATATGCCCTAGTAGTGTTCCGTTGGACACTCCAAATACACACTTCGCCGGGTTCAGGCTTAGCCGGTACGCCCTACACTTCTCTAGACATAGTCTGAGATGCTACAAATGATCTTCTTCTCTACTATAGACGACGAAGTCGTCAAGGAACACCTGCATAAAAGCCGGTATGTATTCGCCAAAGATCTCCATGATGATCCGTTGGAATGTTGATGGTGCCGTTTTCAACCCGAACATCATCACCACCGCAACAAAGACTCCCCATTCGGTGACGAAAGCCGTTTTCTCTTGATCCTCAGGGTGCATCCAGATCTGATTATACCCGTTGAATTCGTCTAAGAAACTGTAGACTTCATGGCCGGCGACGGCATCCAAAACTCCATCCGTAAATGGAAGTGGAAATGCATCTGTTACCGTTGACGCATTGAGCTTCTGGTAGTCGACACAAACTATAATTCTGCCGTTCTTTTTCGGTACGACTACGAGCGGGCTCAACCATGTAGATTTCTTTACGGGACGGATGAAGACGACCCTCAGTAATTTGTCGATCTCCTCCTTGACTTTGGCGGCGTAGTTTGGGTTCATCTAGTACCGACGTTGTGGTACCGGCTTGGCGTCTTTGCTCAGATGTATCTGGTGCTGATACAACTGAGGATCCAGGCCTCTCATATCCTCGTACGACCAGGCAAAGACGTCGCGAAACTCGTTGAGTGTAATTATCGCCGTTTTGTTCTCTGCATTCATTTCTTTGGCGATGTGCACTGGTTTTGCCTCCTCCGTCGTTCCTAGATTTACCTCTTCTAATTGGGACACTTTTACACGCTGGGATATGGCCATTTCCCTTTCGAATGCCTCCGGCGCATGCCGTAACTCCCAGATAGCTTCTTTATCCGGTTCCGTTCGGTTGCAGTAAGTAGGGTGATACCGCTTCCGCGACGTCAATTTCGAATAGGGGTACAATCTTCGGGTTCTCCAGCAAGTACTGCTCTTCTTCTTCGTCTGCTAATCCTTCCAGCATATTGACACACTCCGCATATAACGGTGTCAGATCCTTGCCGGTGCCCTTCCTTTGTTGTGTTGGTACCCGTACCTTCGTTTTTCCCCGCCGGAACGTAATCATATTCCTCCTCCAATTCCGCTTGATATGTGCCGTCTTTAACCAAGGGCGTCCCAACAATAATGGGTACGCTCCTTCAGCCTGCAACTGGAGAACTACGATTGAGATTCGGAATGTGTGGCCTCCGATGGTTACTTCCAGGTTCCGTATTAAACCTGTCGGTCGCACCGAGCTTGTGTCCGCCATTCGGTGCCAGAACGGACATGGCTCCCACTCTAGGATTCCAAGAGCATCGCACGTCCGGAGGCTTATTACATTAAAACCGGAGCCTCGGTCTATTATCGTGCTGGGGAGTTCTTTCCCTTTCACAATGGCCGTAATTGCCGGAATGCTGGTGTCCACCACCGTCGGTCCCTCCTCCGGGTTTGAGAAGAATGCCGGAGCCGGTGGTGTTCCGCCTGTCGTCATGCCTTCCTTGAGTCCTTCTGAGAATCTTGGTACTAGCTGCAAGAGTCATCCTAACGGCAGCGTGATCTGGCATTCCTGCAATACCTGCCATGTCGTGTTTTCGGATTGATTGCCGCCGGCGAGCTCTTCGGTGTTCTCCTTCTGTTGCGCGAGTTCTGCTACGTTTCGCTCATTGGCCTTTTTCACCCATTCCGTTGCCTGTTTCCGGATGGCCTCTTGTGTCTCCCATTCCGTAGTCTTCCCCTACGACCTTGTGGTGACCTGCTGGAGGTCTGCGACTTCGACGACTACCATGTTTATTGCCGGTCGCTTATCATAGCTCTTTGCCGGACATTGATTACTATAATGTCCTTCTTGCCGGCAGTAATAGCAATATGCTTTCCGGGTCACCAAAGGGTGGTATGGCAGAATGACTTACGGCACAACGCTTACTTAGACCTTAATCGATTACTTAGCCATCCGTAATTAACACGCGTAAGATATAACAATGAATACAGAACGGTAATCAACACTGGAAGATTAAGACAATAAACTTTATTAATTATCCGCTCCTGATTACATTGTAACCGGGCCTTTATATAGGTCTCCGGTGCGAAATACAAAACGGTGCCAACCGGCACCTTTACGGAATCGTTCCGAATCCGGATCGGCATACCGATTCCGGTCCGTCCGTCCACATCTTCTTATATAATAATATGTATATATTAATACTACTAATTACAACAGTTCCCGAATAACTATTCCTTTCACACTCTGGTTTGGACCTCCTTAAGCCTTCTTTATCGGCCGGTAACAGGCTCGGGTTCGGAAGAGTGGCTGGTGAGACATCGTCACTCGGCGCAGGGAGGCTGTTCTGGATGTTGCTGCTTGAATGACGTCGGTTTCTCCTCGGCGGCTTGCCATAGCTCAGTAGCCCGTTTGGCTTGCTGATGCGCCGTTTTGATCCGTCGGGCATGTCCTTGGCTGCCCGAGTAGTGTGGTGCAGATTTCGATATGCCTCGACTAAGGCCGTGTTCAGATCTAGTAGCTCCATGAGGAGAGAAGCATTCTGTGCTTGCTTCTTCCGTCCTATCTTCTGTAAGGCTTGATCCCCGTAAGGTTCTATTTCTCCCATTAGAGCGTGTTGGATCATCTTGGTTTCCGCGTGCTCCTTAGCCATACGAGCGGCGGCAGCAACTTGGGCGCGCGTGAGAAAATCCATTAACTCATATGTTGTGCCCAGTCGAAGTAATGCACTGAACTCGTATGCCTCCGCGGGGAGATCTTTGTAACCGAGGACTTCCTCCTCTGATATTTGCGTGGTTTGTCCATGCTCGATCCTACGGACTTGGAGCCATGACTCTGCTGGTACCAAGGCCGTGGAGGTCGAGCTGGCCTCTTTTGATTTCTGAGGATGGTTGGCCTCGGTTGCTGTGTTTGACTCTCGAAAGATGCGGCGTCTTTTGGCGGCTGATCCTGTGAGTCCGGGGTCGGTGGTGTTGGCTCCTCAGATTCTTTCCTCTTTCGTTGCCATATGCCCGACTGCTGGCGTCTTTTTGGCAGCTGATCCTGTGAGTTCGGGGCTGGTGATGTTGGCTCCTCGGCTTCTTTCCTCTTTTGTTGCCGTATGCCCGAGTGTTGTTGGCTTGTGGGCCGTGGGCTCTGTTGTGGAGAGGGCATTGATGTCGTGGTGTTTTCTGGCGTATGGTGACATCCTCAGTGATGGGCTCCTCGGCCTCGTCCCATTCGACACGGGTTGCTGTTAACGCCCGATGTTTTTGTGTTTTTGGTGGGGGTGGTGCCGAGGCGGAAGTAGGGTTCCGGACGGCCGGAGGTCAGGATGTGACGAGGGGAAACCGAAGGAGGTGGGTAGAGGACTGTGAGGAAGTGATTAATCACAGGCAACAAGCGCTTATTGGTTTGAAAAGATTCGAGCGTTGCACGGACTCCTTCGTCGGTGATGTTTCCCCAATCGATTTTGTCGCCTTCATACACTCGAATGATGATGGCAGCTTTGTTCAGTGGCATACTCGTGGGATTTGTATGCACAAAGGCATATTCCATCAAAATACGAGCGATCTCCCCAAAAGCTTTGTTTGGCCCTTCGTAACTGTGGTAAGCTTTACCCGACATCGAATACATCCCAAAATATTCCTTGATAATCGAGTGGGGAGGGATTTCGACCTCATGGTCTCCGCCCTGCGCAAGGTCCAGAGCCGCTCGAATCATGTTGTTGGATACTGTGTCAGGGTGGATTCTACGTGCTATCGTTGGGGCGTCAGGGTGTGTTGGGGCGTCGATGACCTGTAAGTACCCACCCAGTCCTCGTTGTTGTAGCCAAGAACGGGTTTCCTCCGATGCGGCGAGAGTCATGGTGGATGCAAAGGTTTGCTGGCCAGAGGCGTGGGTAGAAGCGATGAGACGAGGGCGACACAGAGCGTTGGGGGAACGTTGTTGGTCTGTGCAAGGGCTACGAGGGCGAGAGGTAGGAGTCCGTTTGTAGGGGCTATGAGAACGAGATAGACCTGCAGAGCTTGAAGGCGGTGAAGGCAAGAATGCGTCTGAGTGAGTGGGCGTGTTGTGTGTGGGGTAATTTCTTTTATGTGACTGCCTAGGGTTTTGTGCAGGGAGAAGATCCTTGAGATTCCTAGTCGTGCCTGCCATAATAAGGTATTATGGCCACACGTCCCATGAGTGCTAGTGTGGTGTGCATGCTCTTTAAATATTCTATTTTAAAGTGGATGTGACTAGCTGGTGCGCCTAAAAAAAATAAATCTCGTGATTTGGGGTGATTAGTTAGGTAATTTTAGGTAATGCTAATTTAACTACTAAAAATCATTCCTACTATATACATTTGGTGGGTAGGTCATGATTTTACCGATGGGGACACGTTGTCGTGGAGAAAACCGTCCCTAGGCGGAAACCGAGTATAACGTGCGTAAACCGGCCCTTACATGTGGGCACAAGTTTTGTTGTATAGTACGTAGGTAGGTACAAGTCACCTGAGGCGAAATCCTAGGTAGTACGCGTTCGGTAGGGAGGAAATCGAGGCGTATCCCTGTCCGAAAGGACAGGGAATAAAAACGATGTAACGAGTGGTAACAGCCTCCCTCCTTGGGTTATAAAAGAGAGGGAGAAGGGAGGAAGGGCTGTCGGACAGGGACTGAGCTCTCTCCTCCATCGTTCGACTTTCTCTGCAGGATTTCGGACTGTGTTGCCTCTGCTTCGTGGACAACCCGTGTGCTTCCGGTAGAGGCTCCACTGTGCAGTTGGGCTGAGTGCGTGCGTCAACATCGTGTGTATGTGTGTGTGTCTGCCTGGGTTGGGTCCGTCGCCGGCTTGCCGGTTGTAATCGTTGTCGATTGTAATTAAGACTTTGTTCTCTATCTCTTTCCTCCTCTGTGTTTCTACAAGCCGCTCTCTCTCTCTCTCTCCCCTCTTTCTCACACCCCTTGGTTCAAGGCCGATGCGGTCCCGCCTCTTTCTGAACGCGAAGAGCATAACAACACGACATATTTGGTGAACCCGACGTGAACAGGCGGCAAAGGAGTGAAGGATGAGGGGATCCGAGCTTGCTAAAGCTATGGCCGTAGCTGTCGACCGGCTAGTGAACGCTCGCGAGGGAACGGGTGCCCTCGACAGGGCCATTGAGTCGATCGTCGGCACCATAGGTCGATTTAGTGGGAAGAATGCCATGAGCTACTTGGAGGCCTACCGGGCCAAAATGATCATGAGGGATATCACGGTGGACAAGCGGTTGTTCGGATTCCCTCGGGTAGTGATGCCGAGCATCCACGCAGAGGTGCTCAAGGTGTTGGCCGGATGCTGGACTTGGGAGGAGTTTGAGTTGCGGCTCCTCGAGATGTATGGGTTCGATGACTCGCTTCGGTTGTCAAAGCGAGACTTCATGGCATGGGTTGAGAGCCCAGGGAAGGGGAGAAACGCATCGACGCTCCTCTAGGAGTTCGAGAAACGGTTCGCACAACTGTCAACGCTGGACCAGACCGTGCTCGACAAAAGCCGGGTACTACTGTTCGTCAAGGCGGTGGACGCCATGGACCGGGAGAAGGTGGGTCTCCTGTTAGAAACAGACGAAGGGCTCATGGCAGACTAGGCCATGGTAAGGAGAATGCGGTCGTTTCGACAAGCGGCGTGAGTGGAGCAATGAGGGCTCGTCGGCGGCAAGGCCGGTCCCGGCGAGGGAGCTCGAGGAGCTGGTCTAGGTACCGGCTAGGAAGGAAGAAACTTGGAGTTGGCTTGAGACGGGCTCAGCCCCGAGCGGAGTGGTCAAAGGTCCCTCCGGAGGCACGGCTCTAGAAGAGCTGTCGCAGATGGTGTGAGATCTCCAAATCGCACAGGCCCGGAGGGACAGTGGCGAATAGTCTCGTGACCGAAGGCGAATAGCCTCTAAACGGTGCATGTGGTACGACACGGTCAGCCACATACGGAAAGAATGCGTGGATTTCGTAGAGGCACTCAAGACAAACGTGGTTTACCTCTCAAACGAGCGAGTGCACGCGAGCGAGACCCGGAAAGCCCTAGAGTTGAATTCAAGGCGCGGCGGAATGAAGTCGTTGATGGAAGAGGCCACAGCACGACATGCAGAGGCCGTTAACTACTCGGCGTCGACGGGAATCCGGGTCAGTGATGATGAGGCCCGGAAAGCGAAGGACTCCAGATTCTGGCCGCTGGTGCTAGAGGGTCACCCTAGAGTACGGTTGAAGAAGGAAGAGGTAGAGCGCACGGAACAGCAGATCCGGGAGGTCACCGGATGGGACGACTCGGTGGAAGAGAAGACTGGCTTCGTGGCAGCCGCATGCTAGAACTACGAGGTTCTGGTAGAAGACAAGCACGCGGGAAAGGCCGGAGGGGCATGCCCTCATAGCGGTACGAGACCCGGTTCAGACCGAAGCCGAATGAGACCGTCAACGTCGGCGCACCGGAGAAGAAGAAGCAGGCCGGTTTCCGGCTGAGCACCGAAATCGAACGAACGACGGACCTGCGAAAGGTCCTAGAAGAGAGAATTCTCGACAGCAAGGTTGAGCTGTCGTTACGGGAGGTGCTAGGGATCGCCAAGAAGGAGTTCCACGACTCTATCGTGGACTTGGTGAAGCGGAAGAGGCTCTCGACGGAACCGGAACTGGAGAGGCCGGTGGAAGTGCGGACGATGCACTTAGAAGACACGGCCCTACAGGATGAGTTGGCGGAAAGCCACTACGCGAAGCCGCATTGGGCCAGGGCCACTACGGAAACCCCTGTTCGGATCGGCGACGTCCAGGAGCCGGTGGTGACATTGGTAGACCACGGTTCGGAGATCAACCTGATGTCCATGGACTTCTATAAAAGGGGGAAATGGCCGATCAACACCAAGCACGGGTGGAAGATACACGCGGCGACGCGCGCTACAGAGGAGGTGCATGGTGCGTGCCCGAACGTACGCGTGAAGATCGGCGACGTCGAGATAGATCAACATTTCTTCGTGCAGGAGACTTCCTCGCACCTGGTAATTCTCGGCGAACCGTACATTACGACAGCGCACATGGAGACGAAAGTACTGGACAACGGTTCGGCGTATGTGCGCTGTCGTGGAGAAAACCATCCCTACGCGGAAACCGAGTATAACGTGCGTAAACCGGCCCTTACACATGGGCACAAGTTTTGTTGTATAGTATGTAGGTAGGTACAAGTCGCCTGAGGCAAAATCCTAGGTAGTACGCGTTCGGTAGGGAGGAAATCGAGGCGTATCCCTGTCTGAAAGGACAGGGAATAAACATGATGTAACGAGTGGTAACGGCCTCCCTCCTTGGGTTATAAAAGAGAGGGAGAAGTGAGAGAAAAATATCGCATTTTTTTTTGGGAGTGAGGAGGAAGGCTTGTCGGACCGGGACCAAGCTCTCTCCTCCATCGTTCGACTTTCTCTACAGGATTTCGGACTGTGTTGCCTCTACTTCGTGGACAACCCGTGTGCTTCCGGCAGAGGCTCCATTGTGTAGTTGGTCTGAGTGCGTGCGTGAGCATCGTGTGTATGTGTGTGTGTCCGCCTGGGTTGGGTCCGTCACCGGCTTGCCGGTTGTAATCGTTGTCGATTGTAATTAAGACTTTGTTCTCTGTCTCTTTCCTCCTATGTGTTTCTGCAAGTTGCTCTCTTTCTCTCTCCCCTCTTTCTCACGCTCCTTGGTTCAAGTACCCCGCGGTCCCACCTCTTTCCGAATGCGAAGAGCGTAACAACACGACAATGTGGTGTCATTCGAGGCGTCGTCCCTGTTCTGGTCTGTGCCGTTGGTCTCAGTGAAAGGATTAACTGGGGTCGTCCCGTGGTAAGGTCGAAGTCGGAAGCCATTTACCCAGCTCTTGATGATGTCTCCGGCAAGTGTGCCGAGTTGGAATGTGTCATTAAACTTGTCAATGATCCAGGAGGGGCCTGTCCATCGGAATCGTAATTTACCCGGCATAGCACCGAGTCGTGTTTGGAAGACCAGCACCGGTTTGCCGATGGTAAGTGCTTTCTCCGCGCCCTTTCGGTGTCGATCAATGAAGGCTTTGCGTTGTCGTTGGCGTTGCTCCAGGTGAGCCATGTTGGCCACTCAGTGTTCGTTGAGTTCGAGGAGTTGTTCGAACCGATATTGCTCTGATTGAGGCTCGGGTAGCCTTTCCTTAACCTGAACTCGGAGACTCGGAACTTCGAACTCGATTGGCATGACTGCTTCCTAACCAAAGGCCATCCGAAAGGGTGTAGACTGAGTGCTAGTTTTGAATGTGGTGCGATACGCCCATAATGCACTCTGGAGCTTGTCATCCCAATCGGTGTGGTTCTCATTGATGATCTTTTTCAGGATTGTCTGCAAAATTTTATTAGTCAACACCACCAATCCGTTTGCCTATGGATAGTACGGCGTACTTTTCTTATGTACGACCGCGTAGTGTGTAGTGAGTTCGCGAATTATGTGGTTTAGAAAATTCCCGCCTTGGTCACTAATGAGCTCGATTGGGCATCCATATCGGCACCATAGATGTTCGTATACAAAATTTGCTGTGGATGCAACGGTATTGTCCCGCAGTGCCTTAGCCTTGACCCATTTTGTGCAATAGTCCGTGGCCACGATGATGTATTTGTTACCGGTGTGGGCCGCGCCTGGTTTAAAAGGTCCTACAAACCAATTTGGTGGTGTGCGCTGCATGAGCGTGCTGCCGATGGCTATATTTGATGTGTCTACGAAGACGTGAAAAGGTTCCGACCAGACCGGTGCCTGTACCACAGGGGCATGGGAGAGCATTAACTTCAAGGCTTGGTACGCCTCGTCTTCTGTTGAAGACCACTGAAATGGGAGTCTATGCACTGCCATGTCCAAAGGAGTCGCGAAATTGGCTGAGAGCCTTCGTGGTAGAGGGCGTGAGGGCCTTCAGAATGGCCTACACTTTATCCTGGTTGACTATGTGCTTGAGCAGGTTGCCGCTTGTCACCAAGAACACGTATTTTGCCGGATTTAAGCTCAAGTGAGCGTGTCGACATCGTTCGAGACAGAGCCATAGCAGGGTCATATGCTCCCGCTGCTGGCCATACACGGCAAAGTCGTCGAGGAACACTTGCATGAACGCCGGAATATACTCGTTGAAAATCTCTGAGATGATGTGTTGGAACGTGGCCGGTGCCGTTTTTAATCTGGACATCATTACCTCGGCCACGAAGACACCCCAATCCGTGACAAACGTCGTTTCTTCCTAATCGTCCGGGTGCATTCGGATTTGATTATAGCCACTGAACCGATCGAGGAAACTGTAGCATTCATGACCAGCCACCATGTCAAGGACACTATCTGTGAACGGAAGAGGAAACCCATTCGTGACTGTCGCAGCATTGAGTTTGCGGTAATCAACGCAAACGCGGATTTTCCCATTTTTCTTGGGGACCACGACGATTGGGCTTAACCATGTGGCTCTGTTTACTGGGCGTATAAAGCCTACTCAAAGGAGTTTGTCGATTTCCTCTTTGACCGTAACCGCGTAGTTGGGGTTCATACAGTACCGTCGTTGTTGGATCGGCCGAGTGTCCGGTGGGAGGTGTACTTGGTGTTGGTAACGTTGGGGATCCAATCCCTTCATATCAGTGTAAGACCAGGCGAATACATCCTAATATTCCATGAGCAGGCATATCAGGGTTGACCGTTCGTCGGTTGATAAGTTATTAGCGATTTGAAGTGTCCGCGGGTTCTCGTCTGAGCCGAGGTTCAGTGACTCGAGCGTTGATGCTTTCACCCGTTGGAAGATGGCGAGTTCTCGTTTGAACGCATCCCAAGCTTGTCGTAGTTCCACGATAGTTGTGGAATCGGCTTCGTCCTGGGAAGGGAATCTGCCGTGCCATCCTCGTCCAGTGGTGTGCCGAAACCCGAAATTGCATTTAGTTTGAAGAGGGGTATGATAGTGGGGTGATCTTCCAGGAAGTCATCCACCTCTTCGTCAGCAAAGCCATTGAGCATGTGTACCCCTTCCGCATATAAGGGCGTAGTGTTGTGGGGTGTGGTTAGGCGTTCTTCTGTTATTACCCGTACCTTGGACTTCCCCCGGCGGAAGGAGATCATATTCCACTGCCAATGTTGTTTAATATTTGTTGTGCGTAGCTAGGTTCGGCCAAGCAGCATTGGATAAGCGCCCGGAGTTTCGAGGCGTAACATGACTGCCAAGATAGTGAACATGTGGCCGCCTAACGTGAAATCAAGGTGGTGGATTAACCCGGTGGGGCGAACCGATCGCATATCGGCCATCCGCAACCAAAAGGGGCAAGGCTCCCATTGGTTTATGCCGAGGGTGTGACATGTGGCCTCGCTGATGACATTCACACCAGAGCCACCATCGCGTCCTTTAATCATGATTTTCACGGCTGGATTCTGGGAATCCATGAGGGGTGGGCCCGTCCCTAGCTCCGTTAGGTTAACAGGGGGTGAGACCGATATGTCATTAGCCGTGATCTTAGCCAAGGTATCCCGAAAGCCCGGCATGAGCGGTAACAGCTTATGTAATTGCAACAAGATCCTAGCGCTTGTAAGGGATGGTCATCTTCTGCCATGGTGGATGGTCCTGCGGTCGGTGGTGCGTCGATGCTCACGTCCTGCATCTCTGTGTGCATCCGTGCCACGTTGCTTTTATTGGCAGTCTCAATCCATTCCTTGGCTGTTTGTCGGACGTCATCTTGTTCTTGCCATTGGCTGGTGTGGGTCTTTCTACGTGTAGTGACGTGTTGGATGTCGGCCATAATAGTATTCACAGCCGAAGCCTTGTCGTGGTCCGTGGTTGGGCATTGGGTAGCGTAGTGGCCAGGTTGGTTGCACTTATAGCAGAAAACAGATGCTGAGTTGCTGGTGTCACCATGCTCAATGTGTGGGAAGGAATGTGATTGGTTCCCGGCCGCTTGGGTAGGTGTGTTGGCCCGTGGCGCGGTGTCGAGGTATTCCTCGCGGATGCGTGGAATGAGGCGGGACCTCGGGGGTCCTGTACCGAAGAGCAAGAGAGAAAGGAGAAGAAACCCACTACGTGCGAGCGTAGATTCACAGGGACACGGCCCTTCGACACAAAGACGCGAGTGGGACACCGACACAGAGAGACACGAATGTATGTATGTATTAACAAAGACAACAACAAGAACACGGAGGCAACAAAAACACGAAGTCGGTTACAACCGAACAGGCCGGCGAACAGATGCCGATACCTGTTCGTAAACACACAGAAAGGAAGGAGTAGGTTGGAGGTGCTGCCGGAAGCCCTCGGGCATTCCTCAGAGCAGCGCGAGCCTCCCGAAACCTGCACAGGAGGAAGCTATGGAGCTTGCGAACCAGAGAGAGAGAGAAGCCTTCGAACACAAACCGACAGCACTTCATCCTCGACTCCCCGCGATCTCGTCTCCCTCCTTTTTATAGGCAAGGAAGGAGCCGTTTTCCCCTTTACTTCCTACCCACTAAATCTACCCGCCTAGGATCTTCTAAGGGCTTCATTCGAGAAGAGCCGGTTCCTACGCTCCTGTGCACCGATTCCGCTTGTGGACGGTTTTCTTCACGACATCCGCCCCCACCTAACCGCGCATCCACCGGTATGTGCCAAATTGAGTTGGGACAGAGAAAACCGGTCCAGCCTTCATTCCCCGCTCGTCGGTTCTTCCTCGGTTTCGGATTGTTCGTCGTCGTGGTCCAGGTCACCCGGATCCGGCTCGTCATCATGACGCTTCTTGAACGCTTTGATCCGCTTCCCCATTACCGGTATCGCCATTCTCGTACCGTCGAGTTCCGCCAGATGGTACGTCGCGTTGTCGTTGGCGCTTCGTACCACGTAAGGCCCGAACCACCTTCTTGCGAACTTCCGTGTCGCTCGGTGCTATCGTACACTAGCACCCAGTCTCCTTCCTCGATCTTCTTCGGTCGGAGCCGGTGCGTTCGGTCGAACCGGGCTTTGCTCCTCATTCTTGCTTCCCGAAGCTTTTCCGCAGCTTGCTCCACGTCCTCTGGTCTTCGCTCGAGCTGTCGTATACGCGCCGCCAGCAGTTCCTCCCTGCTCATCTCGTCTCTCCAGTCCACGGTTGCCCACGAGGAGATCGTACGTTCCATCGGCATGACCGGCTTCTACCCAAACATGAGTTCTGCCGGCATGAATCCGGTTACCGAACTGTGCGTAGTTCGGTCCGCCCACAACGCGTAAGGCAACAGCCGCGGCCAGTTCCCGACTTGACCTCCGCATGCCCGAACTAGCGCCTTGACGATCGGTCTGTGTCCGCGCTCCACCTTCCCATTCGCCTCCGGATTGTACTTAGTGGTAAGCGAGAGCTTGACTCCTAGCCGGTCGAACAGCTCCTCGGCCTCTTCGGCGTCCAACTCCCCGCGATCAGCCACGATCTTCCCGACGCACCCGTACCGGCATATCACGTCCTCGATCAGGAACCGACAAACGGTCGCGGTTATTTTGTTCTGAAGGGCTCGGCCTTCCACCTGGTTCGTCAGATCTTCCCGAGCCAGGACCAGATACCGCATCTGTCCTACTCCCATCAGCATCGTCACCAGGTCTACCATCCATTTGAAGTGGATGGTCGGAGGGTACGTAGGGTGACGCTCGTCCCGATGTCGGACTACGGAGTGCATCTGACAGCTCTCGCAAGTTGTCACGAACCGATGCACATCCCGGTACAGTCCCGGCCACCAGTACTTCCCCTTTATCTTCTCGAACGTGGCCCACATTCCACAGTGTCCGGCCCAAGGGCTGTCGTGGTAGGCCGTCAGCAGCTCCTCCTGTTCTTCCTTCATCGCCACCACTCGGAGCGGGACGCCGTTCCTCTTCTTTGGGTGCTTCCATAAGTATCTCTCCCGGAGAAAGAATCGGTAAGCTTTCTTCCGGATCCGGTTGGCCTCGTCCTTCGTCCACGACGCTTCCGGCGTCATCGTCCTCAAAATTCCACCGATCTAGAGCCAC
Organism: Azolla caroliniana; assembly: GCF_043228905.1. NCBI lineage: Eukaryota > Viridiplantae > Streptophyta > Polypodiopsida > Salviniales > Salviniaceae > Azolla > Azolla caroliniana. The sequence continues at coordinate 11,454,090 of NW_028230457.1, forward strand.
TCACCGTCGTACTTGCTCTCGTCGAAGTCGTTAAGTGCCGGAGTGCTCGTCCCATCTGTCGTCACGTACGCTGCCTCGAAGAAGTCCACGCCGACTTCTTCGTCCTCCGAAACCATGCCGCCCTCGTCATCAAACCTCGCCCTCGAAAGCATGTCGGCCATGGCGTTGTCCTTTCCGGAAATGTGTCGTATTTCTGGGTCCAGGGACTTGATGTACGCTATCCACCTGAGCATCGCCAGGTCCGGTGTCGCGCATCCTGAAACCATGCCGAGAATTGGCAGGCAATCCGTCTCGATAATCACTTCTGTCCCGATCAGGTAGTCTTTGTCGGCCTTTACTGCCGAAACGATACCCTAGAGTTCGCGTTTAACCTGGGCGTACCCTCGCTGTCGCTCACTGAGGACCTTCGCGCCGAATCGGATCGGGAACTGAATGCCGTCCTCGTCTTCTTGGTTGACGACCCATCCGATCCCGGTCAGGCTCGTATCCACCGTTATGTATACCGGTGTACCCTTCTCGTAGACAGCCTTCCGGAGCGCCGGTGCTGCCGCAAGAGCTTCCTTCAACTTCTGGACCGACTCCGTGTGCTCGTCTCGCCACTCGAATCTTTGCCCCTTCTTCAGCAACCCGTATAGTGGCTCCGCAACGTGGGCGTAATGCGGGATCCATATGTGGTAGAACGCGCATGCCCCCAGGAACCTCCGAACTTCCGTAACCGAGCTACAATCGGTCTTCATTGCGGAGATGGCTTCCGGCCATAAGGTTCACATAGGTGTCCGACCACCAGGATTTCCGATTGCCCGAAGGCCGATTTCTCCCCGGAGAAGGTGAGCCTCGCATCCTCTAGCCTTTGTAGCACCTTCTCGCAGTCGTTGATGTGTGTCGCCACGAATCGCCGGCATCCGTCCGGCCCGACTGTCTCGTCCTTCTCCTCCACTGGGCACCCCTTGATCGGCATTTCATCTAGAAACGGCATGGTGATGTCCGGGATGCAATCCCTCACTACCTTGTTCATTGCATTCAGCATGTGGGCTACCGAGTTGGTCCCTCCTTGTGGCAGGGTACACATTCGCACTAGGCCGAGGGGGGTTCGCGTCTCTGCTCTCCACGGCTAGCTGGAACTGGTCGTACCCCGAGTACAGATCACCGACCGAGTAAATCGACCTTCCGGCGAAGGCCTCTGCGAATTCATCTATGGTCGGTCTGATTCCTGCGTTCCGGATGGTCACTCTGTTGACCGGCTGCAGGTCCTGAATGAAGCGCAATGTTCCGTTTTTATTCGGTACGGTAAACCATCGGTTCGAGTATGGCGCGCTCGACGGTTCGAGAATACCCATATCGACTTTCTGCCTCAATAGCTCCATCAACTTCGGGATGTGAGCTCTCAGTACTGGAATCGGCTTGAGATTCCACGGTACATGCGGTACCGTGAATATCACCATCGGCTCCACGATCGTCGAGTCTACGCACCCGATCTCTTTCGGTGAGAATGCGAAGGTTTTCCCGTGCCTTCCGAGCATTCTCCGAAACCGGTCTTCCTCCGTCGGCAGTAGGAACCCGCCCCCACCGATTTTGAGCTCCCGGAGCGTTCCGTCGGTGAAGGTGTGTCCTATGCAGGCCGGATCTCGTAAACTGGGGTCCGACGCCACCCCTCTGATCCGGGACTCGCTGCCCTCCGGCAAGGGTGCCGCGAATGGCCTTACCTTCCGGTCCACAGTCTTGTACCTCGTGCTAACTCGGGCCGTCCGATCCAACCCGAGCCCCCGACTGAAGTTCGCAATGACTTCGTACATCTCTTCGGAACATACCGGTATCGTCCGGTCTTCGTTAAGGTCTTCTCCGGCTACCTTCCTCAGCATTCCCAAGGTGTCGTCGAAGGAGACCACCTCCACGGCTCCGCTGATTTCCGTCCGGGCCGAGAACTCCGCACGCTCGAAGTCGCACTTCCGCCCTTGTCTTTTCTCGGCCGACGATGCCGACTATCATACACCCTCCATTGTCGGAGAAGCAAAATCCCCTACCTATCGTACAGTCGTCCCGAGTGTCCGGACTGTCTCGGCCCCACGCCTTGGCAGCCCTCTCTAAAAATCCTCCCAGTTCTCACCACCGAGGGATTCACGGTTTCGCTCGTGGTTCGGTTGCACCGTCAGAAATAGGACCGAATGGCGCTCGTCCTGGCTTTTGACCCTCGCATAGGCCGAACCATTGTCCAACACCTCTCGCAATGACAGCTCCACTTTGTTGTCGAGGATCCGTTCTTCTAGGACCTTTCGTAGGTCCGTAGTCCTTTCTATCTCCGTCCCCAATCGGTATCCGCCCTTCCTGGGGTTATCTTACGAGCTGGACCCGCCGGCATCGTTCCGTCGTTGCCCGAATCGGGTCTCGTACCGTTCTGAGGGCCCGGCCGCTCCGGCTTTCCCCACTTGTTTGTCTTCTACCAGGGCCTCGTAGTTCCGGCAGGCGGCTTCTACGAAGCCCATCTTCTCCTCGATCGGATCGCTCCACCCGGTTATTTCCCGGACCCGTCTCTCAGCGTGGTCCGTTTCATCTTTCCTCAGTCGTGCGCCAGCGAGGCCTTCCAACATTGCCGACCAGAAACCGTCTTTGCTCTCCTTTCGGGCCTCGCTGCCCCCGACCCGAATACTGGCCGACGACGAGTAGTGGATGGCCTCCACGTGCCGGGCCGCTGCCTCTTCCATCAGTCTCTTCATACCTCCTCGCCCGTCGTTTCGGTTCAGGGCCCTCCTAGTGTCGCCGGCGTGCACCCGGCCTTCCCACAGGTACACCACCCTGTTCCTTAACGCCTCTACGAAATCGCCGCAGTCCTTCCGAATGTGGCCGACCTCGTCGCACCACATGCACTTGTTCCCCGCTGCCGGCCGTCGGTCACGAGCCGATTCGCCGCCTTCCCTTCGAGTCTGGGCGATCTGGAGATCCTTTATCGCCCGCGTCAACTCCTCTAGCGCTGCTCCTCCGGACGAGCCATTGACAACGCCGACCGAAGCCGGACTGGTTTCGAGCCTTTCCCGGGTTTCTTCCCTTCGCACTTGCGGTGCCAGTTCAAGCCTCCTTGCTGTGACAGAGACCGCGCCGGCCGCTCCGTTGTCAGCCCATTCTCGCCGTTTGTCGAAACGGCCACAGACTCTCTTAACCGCAGCCTAGTCGGTTGTCAGCCCGTCTTCGGTTTCCAGCAAGGAGCCGACTTGATCTCTGTCCCGCTCGTCCACCGACTTGACGAACAATAGGACCCGGCTCGTATCCAGAACGGTTCGGTCAAGCGCCGAAAGGCGCGCAAAGCGTTCTTCGAACTCCCGGAGGAGTGCCGACGCGTTTCTTCCCTTGCCGGGGGACTCCACCCATTCCATGAAGTCCCGTTTCGAAAGCCGGAGCGCGTCGTCCAACCCGTATTTTTCTAGGAGTCGGCCTTCGAACTCCTCCCAAGTACGGCTCTCCGCCCGCACCTCGAGAACCTCCGCATGGATGCTCGGCATCGCCACTCGAGGAAACCCGGCAAGACGCCTCTCTTCCGGAATGTCCCGCATCAGCATTTCTGCCCCGTAGGACGCCAAATACTTCGTGGCATCCTTTCCGCTGAACCGGCCGATCGTACCGACAACCGCCTCAATGGCTCTGTCGAGGGCGCCGGTGCCCTCACGTGCACTCAATATCCGATCCACGGCCGAAGCCATGGCCTCTGCAAGATCCGACCCCTTCATCTTCTGCTCTTCTGCCGCCTCCTTCACGTCGGGTTCACCAAAGATGTCGAGGTATTCCTCGCGGATGCGTGGAATGAGGCGGGACCTCGGGGGTCCTGTACCGAAGAGCAAGAGAGAAAGGAGAAGAAACCCACTACGTGCGAGCGTAGATTCACAGGGACACGGCCCTTCGACACAAAGACGCGAGTGGGACACCGACACAGAGAGACACGAATGTATGTATGTATTAACAAAGACAACAACAAGAACACGGAGGCAACAAAAACACGAAGTCGGTTACAACCGAACAGGCCGGCGAACAGATGTCGATACCTGTTCGTAAACACACAGAAAGGAAGGAGTAGGTTGGAGGTGCCGCCGGAAGCACTCGGGCATTCCTCAGAGCAGCGTGAGCCTCCCGAAACCTACACAAGAGGAAGCTATGGAGCTTGCGAACCAGAGAGAGAGAGAAGCCTTCAAACACAAACCGACGGCACTTCGTCCTCGACTCCCCGCGATCTCGTCTCCCTCCTTTTTATAGGCAAGGAAGGAGCCGTTTTCCCCTTTACTTCCTACCCACTAAATCTACCCGCCTAGGATCTTCTAAGGGCTTCATTCGAGAAGAGCCGGTTCCTACGCTCCTGTGCACCGATTCCGCTTGTGGACGGTTTTCTTCACGACAGCGGTGTGCGGTGTGTGCGGTGTTTGGAGGGGGGTCCCGATGACGATTGTCGTTTTGACATCGATTGTTCCTTGGACCTCTATAAGAGTGTCATCAATCGTTTCGTGAATACCGTTGATCGTACCGGTCCTCCTGGTCGTTGTCATACCGATCGTACTCATCATTCACTCTATATTGGTCGTCGTGGTACTGGTCACGGTCATTTGATCTCCTGCGATTGTCGTGGCGGTACCAGTCGTCGTGGTGACGGTAGTCGTCATCGCGGCGCTGGAGATCCGGGGATCGTGGTTGCTTGTTTGCCCGATGTTGGTATGATTGACGTTCATCCTACTGGGAGTATGTATTGCGCAACTCGATCTGGCGAACCGGAGCCGTCATTGTGCGTTTGAGCATGTTGTACTCACAATGTTTGATCGTGGAGCTCGGGACTGACATATTGGGTAGTGTGGCTGGTGAGGGCACTCAAGAGCAAGATGGCCTGAGGCTGAGCAAGCCGTGCATTGGAGGGCTTGTTGGAAAGGATTGTCCTCCTGAGGAAGGGAGCTTTGCAAAGAGCCCATGGAGAAAACCGTGTTATGCTATGTCTGATCGATGGCGAGGACACGTGCGATGACTTGCTCGATAATATGGTTGGAGAAATTCGTAAGTGTGAGAGTCGTCTATAGAGGCTCCCGTAGGCTGGACAAGAAGGTATCCGGAATGTGATGAGCAGAGATATCGTCGGCCAGTTGTCGGTAGAGATCCTGAAACCGGATCGTGAACTGGGTGACCGTCTCGTGAGGTTCTTGGCTCATGGAAAAGAATTGTTGGAGTAGTTCCCGCTTCGGAACTTGGCGGTGAAATAATTCTAGGAATTTTGTTCGGATGTCATGGAACATTGTGACCTCCCCCATGTCGAGGTGGGATTACCATCAGGCAGTCGGGCCATCAAGGGATAAAGCAAATTCCGCGATTTTGGAGGCCTCGATTTCGGTAGCCGATAACCGTTGTGTCGAGTGGTTGGCCTGCCATGTGGACACGAACGCCTAGGTGTGTGATTCCGCGTCGGGGCCATCGGTATATCGTGGGTAGGGGTAAGGCATGGTATCGAAATTCGGGTTCTCGGGTAAAGCTGAAAAAGGGTTAGGGTCAGGTTGGGTGACCTTTGGAGGGCTCGACGGGGAGGTTGGTGCGGAATCAACTCGCGACTGGGTATCGGGTGGCGACGATTGCAACCGGTGAGCCTCCGATAGTTCCTGGAATGATTGATCAGTGACCACCGAGTCGGAAGTTCCTTCGAGTGGCTCAGGGTGTCGGGCAGGTGGCCGAGTCCGCGTGATGCGATTGGGCGCCGTAATGGCGGCTGGGGTTTACTTCCAACGTAGTTCGTTGTGATCTTACAGCTGTAACCGGGCATGCCAAATTGTGTTAACCGTTTCTAGGGAAACACCTTCGATGAGCCCACAGACTATCGGTGTCAAGGGATCGTGTTACGTGGAAGCCTCTTCTACACAGGGGAAAAGAAAGGAGAACGAGGAGCGTACATGAGCTACAACCCATTAGGCATAAACGAAGCTCGATTTACGAGTACGGGGAGAATACACATATAGAAGATTAGAAAAACGAAACTTATATTAAATGATAAAGCTCACAGTGATTACAGTACTCGTCTCTCAACTGGAAACAGTTCGTACAGAGCTTGCTGCTAGGATATTACTCTCGCTAAGAATGATCTAGATATTCCCCCCTCGAGTTATGCATAACTCGGGTTATATAGTTTTCCTTTTGATACAGAGTCAAGCCATCGGCTGATTGTGAGGGCTAAAACACAGCTATCTATTTCCTCACCTACTCTTCTACCTAACGACGAGTTTACATAATGTACTTATATTTCTGGCTTATGGACAACAACTAGAACCTTAATCTAGGGCCTTAGACCAACTCGACCACCTCATCAACCCTCATGTGAATGATATTAGTCGTTTCTCAACAAAATCTTTGCATGTTCATGGATGATTTTATCGTAGACTATGATGCCTCGATGATTAGAGCGAGATTTGAAGCCATGCCCTTTCGGACTAGAACCTTAATCTAGCACCTTAGACCAACTTTTCCACCTCATCAACCCTCATTGCAATGATATTAGAGATTTCTCCACAAAATATATGCATGTTATGGATGATTTTACCCTAGACTGTGATGCCTCGATGATGAGAGAGGGATTTGAACCCATGCCTTTCCGGACAAGAACCTTAAAATATCGCCTTAGACCAACTCGGCCACCTCATCAACCCTCAAATGAATGACATTAGGAGTTTATCAACAAAATCTTTGCATGATCATCGATGATTTTACCCTAGATTGTGATACCTCCATAATGACGGGGAGATTTGAAGCCACTCCCTTTCCGACTAGAACCTTAATCTAAGAACTTAGACCAACTCGACCACCTCATCAACCCTCATTTAAATGATATTATTTCATTTCATGGATGTTTTTACTGTAGAGTGTGATCCCTTGTTCATGAGAATGGGAATTGAACCTACGCCCTTGCGGACGAGAACCTTAATCTAGCGCCTTAGTCCAACCCGGCCACCTCATCAACCCTCAAGTTGTATTTCTCGATATTTCTCAATGAAATCTTTGCCTGTTCGTGGATGATTTTAGCAGATGATTTTACCCTAGACTGTGACCCCTCGATGATGACAGTGGGATTTAAACCCACGGCCTTTCGGACTAGAACCTTAATCTAGCGCCTTACACCAACTCGGCCACCTCATCAACCCTTGTGTGATTGATAATAGGAATTTCTCAAAAAAATCTCTTAATGTTCATAGATGACTTTACCCTAGACCTTGATGCCTTGATGATGAGAGTGGGATTTGAACCCACGCCCTTTCGGACTAGAACCTTAATCTAGCGCCTTAGACCAACTCGGCCACCTCATCAACCCTCAAGTGAATGATATTAGACATTTCACAACAAAATCTTTACATGTTCATCGTTGATTTTACCCTACACTGTGATGCCTCGATGATGAGAGTGGGATTTGAACCCACACCCTTTTGGACTAGAACCTTAATCTAGCGCATTAGACCAACTCGGCCACCTCATCAACCCTCAAGTCGTACTTTGGGATATTTCTCAACGAAATCTTTGCATGTTCATGGATGATTTTAGTAGATGATTTTACCCTAGACTGTGAGCCCTCGATGATGACAGTGGGATTTTAAACCCACGCCCTTTCAAACTAGAACCTTAATCTAGCGCCTTAAACAAACTCTGCCAATCTCATCAACCCTTATGTCAATGATAATAGGCATTTCTCAACAAAATCTTTTAATGTTCATGGATAATTTTACCCTATACTTTGATACCTCGATGATGAGAGTGGGATTTGAACCCACGCCCTTTCGGACTAGAACCTTAATCTAGGGCCTTAGACCAACTCGGCCACCTCATCAACCCTCAAGTTATATTGGATATTTCTCAATGAAATCTTTACATGTTCGTGAATGATTTTATACTAAACTTTGATGCCTCGACGATGAGATTGGGATTTCAACCCACGCCCTTTCGGACTAGAACCTTATTCTAGCGCCTTAGAGAAACTCGGCCACCTCATCAACCCTCAAGTCGTAATTTTGGATATTTCTCGTCGAAATCTTTGCATGTTCGTGGCTAATTTTATTAAAGGATTTTAACCTAGACATGAGCCCTCGATGATGACAGATGGATTTAAACCCACGCCCTTTCAGACTAGAACCTTAATCTAGCGCCTTAGAACAACTCAGCCACCTCATCAACCCTTGTGTGAATGATAATAGGCAATTCTCAACAAAATCTTTTAATGTTCATGGATGATTTTACCCTATACTTTTATACCTCAATGATGAGAGTGGGATTAGAACCCACGCCCTTTCGGACTAGAACATTAATATAGCGCCTTAGTCCAACTAGGCCACCTCATCAACCCTAAAGCCATAATTGATATTTCTCAACGAAATCTTTGCATGTTCGTGGATGATTTTATGCTAAACTGTGATTCCTCGATGATGAGAGTGGGATTAGAACCCACGCCCTTTCGGACTAGAACATTAATATAGCGCCTTAGTCCAACTAGGCCACCTCATCAACCCTAAAGCCATAATTGATATTTCTCAACGAAGTCTTTGCGTTCGCGTTTAACCATGCCCTAGAGTTCGATACCCTAGAGTTCGCGTTTAACCTGGGCGTACCCTCGCTGTCGCTCACTGAGGACCTTCGCGCCGAATCGGATCGGGAACTGAATGCCGTCCTCGTCTTCTTGGTTGACGACCCATCCGATCCCGGTCAGGCTCGTATCCACCGTTATGTATACCGGTGTACCCTTCTCGTAGACAGCCTTCCGGAGCGCCGGTGCTGCCGCAAGAGCTTCCTTCAACTTCTGGACCGATTCCGTGTGCTCGTCTCGCCACTCGAATCTTTGCCCCTTCTTCAGCAACCCGTATAGTGGCTCCGCAACGTGGGCGTAATGCGGGATCCATATGTGGTAGAACGCGCATGCCCCCAGGAACCTCCGAACTTCCGTAACCGAGCTACAATCGGTCTTCATTGCGGAGATGGCTTCTACCTTTGCCGGAGACGGCTTCCGGCCATAAGGTTCACATAGGTGTCCGACCACCAGGATTTCCGATTGCCCGAAGGCCGATTTCTCCCCGGAGAAGGTGAGCCTCGCATCCTCTAGCCTTTGTAGCACCTTCTCGCAGTCGTTGATGTGTGTCGCCACGAATCGCCGGCATCCGTCCGGCCCGACTGTCTCGTCCTTCTCCTCCACTGGGCACCCCTTGATCGGCATTTCATCTAGAAACGGCATGGTGATGTCCGGGATGCAATCCCTCACTACCTTGTTCATTGCATTCAGCATGTGGGCTACCGAGTTGGTCCCTCCTTGTGGCAGGGTACACATTCGCACTAGGCCGAGGGGGGTTCGCGTCTCTGCTCTCCACGGCTAGCTGGAACTGGTCGTACCCCGAGTACAGATCACCGACCGAGTAAATCGACCTTCCGGCGAAGGCCTCTGCGAATTCATCTATGGTCGGTCTGATTCCTGCGTTCCGGATGGTCACTCTGTTGACCGGCTGCAGGTCCTGAATGAAGCGCAATGTTCCGTTTTTATTCGGTACGGTAAACCATCGGTTCGAGTATGGCGCGCTCGACGGTTCGAGAATACCCATATCGACTTTCTGCCTCAATAGCTCCATCAACTTCGGGATGTGAGCTCTCAGTACTGGAATCGGCTTGAGATTCCACGGTACATGCGGTACCGTGAATATCACCATCGGCTCCACGATCGTCGAGTCTACGCACCCGATCTCTTTCGGTGAGAATGCGAAGGTTTTCCCGTGCCTTCCGAGCATTCTCCGAAACCGGTCTTCCTCCGTCGGCAGTAGGAACCCGCCCCCACCGATTTTGAGCTCCCGGAGCGTTCCGTCGGTGAAGGTGTGTCCTATGCAGGCCGGATCTCGTAAACTGGGGTCCGACGCCACCCCTCTGATCCGGGACTCGCTGCCCTCCGGCAAGGGTGCCGCGAATGGCCTTACCTTCCGGTCCACAGTCTTGTACCTCGTGCTAACTCGGGCCGTCCGATCCAACCCGAGCCCCCGACTGAAGTTCGCAATGACTTCGTACATCTCTTCGGAACATACCGGTATCGTCCGGTCTTCGTTAAGGTCTTCTCCGGCTACCTTCCTCAGCATTCCCAAGGTGTCGTCGAAGGAGACCACCTCCACGGCTCCGCTGATTTCCGTCCGGGCCGAGAACTCCGCACGCTCGAAGTCGCACTTCCGCCCTTGTCTTTTCTCGGCCGACGATGCCGACTATCATACACCCTCCATTGTCGGAGAAGCAAAATCCCCTACCTATCGTACAGTCGTCCCGAGTGTCCGGACTGTCTCGGCCCCACGCCTTGGCAGCCCTCTCTAAAAATCCTCCCAGTTCTCACCACCGAGGGATTCACGGTTTCGCTCGTGGTTCGGTTGCACCGTCAGAAATAGGACCGAATGGCGCTCGTCCTGGCTTTTGACCCTCGCATAGGCCGAACCATTGTCCAACACCTCTCGCAATGACAGCTCCACTTTGTTGTCGAGGATCCGTTCTTCTAGGACCTTTCGTAGGTCCGTAGTCCTTTCTATCTCCGTCCCCAATCGGTATCCGCCCTTCCTGGGGTTATCTTACGAGCTGGACCCGCCGGCATCGTTCCGTCGTTGCCCGAATCGGGTCTCGTACCGTTCTGAGGGCCCGGCCGCTCCGGCTTTCCCCACTTGTTTGTCTTCTACCAGGGCCTCGTAGTTCCGGCAGGCGGCTTCTACGAAGCCCATCTTCTCCTCGATCGGATCGCTCCACCCGGTTATTTCCCGGACCCGTCTCTCAGCGTGGTCCGTTTCATCTTTCCTCAGTCGTGCGCCAGCGAGGCCTTCCAACATTGCCGACCAGAAACCGTCTTTGCTCTCCTTTCGGGCCTCGCTGCCCCCGACCCGAATACTGGCCGACGATGAGTAGTGGATGGCCTCCACGTGCCGGGCCGCTGCCTCTTCCATCAGTCTCTTCATACCTCCTCGCCCGTCGTTTCGGTTCAGGGCCCTCCTAGTGTCGCCGGCGTGCACCCGGCCTTCCCACAGGTACACCACCCTGTTCCTTAACGCCTCTACGAAATCGCCGCAGTCCTTCCGAATGTGGCCGACCTCGTCGCACCACATGCACTTGTTCCCCGCTGCCGGCCGTCGGTCACGAGCCGATTCACCGCCTTCCCTTCGAGTCTGGGCGATCTGGAGATCCTTTATCGCCCGCGTCAACTCCTCTAGCGCTGCTCCTCCGGACGAGCCATTGACAACGCCGACCGAAGCCGGACCGGTTTCGAGCCTTTCCCGGGTTTCTTCCCTTCGCACTTGCGGTGCCAGTTCAAGCCTCCTTGCTGTGACAGAGACCGCGCCGGCCGCTCCGTTGTCAGCCCATTCTCGCCGTTTGTCGAAACGGCCACAGACTCTCTTAACCGCAGCCTAGTCGGTTGTCAGCCCGTCTTCGGTTTCCAGCAAGGAGCCGACTTGATCTCTGTCCCGCTCGTCCACCGACTTGACGAACAATAGGACCCGGCTCGTATCCAGAACGGTTCGGTCAAGCGCCGAAAGGCGCGCAAAGCGTTCTTCGAACTCCCGGAGGAGTGCCGACGCGTTTCTTCCCTTGCCGGGGGACTCCACCCATTCCATGAAGTCCCGTTTCGAAAGCCGGAGCGCGTCGTCCAACCCGTATTTTTCTAGGAGTCGGCCTTCGAACTCCTCCCAAGTACGGCTCTCCGCCCGCACCTCGAGAACCTCCGCATGGATGCTCGGCATCGCCACTCGAGGAAACCCGGCAAGACGCCTCTCTTCCGGAATGTCCCGCATCAGCATTTCTGCCCCGTAGGACGCCAAATACTTCGTGGCATCCTTTCCGCTGAACCGGCCGATCGTACCGACAACCGCCTCAATGGCTCTGTCGAGGGCGCCGGTGCCCTCACGTGCACTCAATATCCGATCCACGGCCGAAGCCATGGCCTCTGCAAGATCCGACCCCTTCATCTTCTGCTCTTCTGCCGCCTCCTTCACGTCGGGTTCACCAAAGATGTCGAGGTATTCCTCGCGGATGCGTGGAATGAGGCGGGACCTCGGGGGTCCTGTACCGAAGAGCAAGAGAGAAAGGAGAAGAAACCCACTACGTGCGAGCGTAGATTCACAGGGACACGGCCCTTCGACACAAAGACGCGAGTGGGACACCGACACAGAGAGACACGAATGTATGTATGTATTAACAAAGACAACAACAAGAACACGGAGGCAACAAAAACACGAAGTCGGTTACAACCGAACAGGCCGGCGAACAGATGTCGATACCTGTTCGTAAACACACAGAAAGGAAGGAGTAGGTTGGAGGTGCCGCCGGAAGCACTCGGGCATTCCTCAGAGCAGCGTGAGCCTCCCGAAACCTACACAAGAGGAAGCTATGGAGCTTGCGAACCAGAGAGAGAGAGAAGCCTTCAAACACAAACCGACGGCACTTCGTCCTCGACTCCCCGCGATCTCGTCTCCCTCCTTTTTATAGGCAAGGAAGGAGCCGTTTTCCCCTTTACTTCCTACCCACTAAATCTACCCGCCTAGGATCTTCTAAGGGCTTCATTCGAGAAGAGCCGGTTCCTACGCTCCTGTGCACCGATTCCGCTTGTGGACGGTTTTCTTCACGACAGCGGTGTGCGGTGTGTGCGGTGTTTGGAGGGGGGTCCCGATGACGATTGTCGTTTTGACATCGATTGTTCCTTGGACCTCTATAAGAGTGTCATCAATCGTTTCGTGAATACCGTTGATCGTACCGGTCCTCCTGGTCGTTGTCATACCGATCGTACTCATCATTCACTCTATATTGGTCGTCGTGGTACTGGTCACGGTCATTTGATCTCCTGCGATTGTCGTGGCGGTACCAGTCGTCGTGGTGACGGTAGTCGTCATCGCGGCGCTGGAGATCCGGGGATCGTGGTTGCTTGTTTGCCCGATGTTGGTATGATTGACGTTCATCCTACTGGGAGTATGTATTGCGCAACTCGATCTGGCGAACCGGAGCCGTCATTGTGCGTTTGAGCATGTTGTACTCACAATGTTTGATCGTGGAGCTCGGGACTGACATATTGGGTAGTGTGGCTGGTGAGGGCACTCAAGAGCAAGATGGCCTGAGGCTGAGCAAGCCGTGCATTGGAGGGCTTGTTGGAAAGGATTGTCCTCCTGAGGAAGGGAGCTTTGCAAAGAGCCCATGGAGAAAACCGTGTTATGCTATGTCTGATCGATGGCGAGGACACGTGCGATGACTTGCTCGATAATATGGTTGGAGAAATTCGTAAGTGTGAGAGTCGTCTATAGAGGCTCCCGTAGGCTGGACAAGAAGGTATCCGGAATGTGATGAGCAGAGATATCGTCGGCCAGTTGTCGGTAGAGATCCTGAAACCGGATCGTGAACTGGGTGACCGTCTCGTGAGGTTCTTGGCTCATGGAAAAGAATTGTTGGAGTAGTTCCCGCTTCGGAACTTGGCGGTGAAATAATTCTAGGAATTTTGTTCGGATGTCATGGAACATTGTGACCTCCCCCATGTCGAGGTGGGATTACCATCAGGCAGTCGGGCCATCAAGGGATAAAGCAAATTCCGCGATTTTGGAGGCCTCGATTTCGGTAGCCGATAACCGTTGTGTCGAGTGGTTGGCCTGCCATGTGGACACGAACGCCTAGGTGTGTGATTCCGCGTCGGGGCCATCGGTATATCGTGGGTAGGGGTAAGGCATGGTATCGAAATTCGGGTTCTCGGGTAAAGCTGAAAAAGGGTTAGGGTCAGGTTGGGTGACCTTTGGAGGGCTCGACGGGGAGGTTGGTGCGGAATCAACTCGCGACTGGGTATCGGGTGGCGACGATTGCAACCGGTGAGCCTCCGATAGTTCCTGGAATGATTGATCAGTGACCACCGAGTCGGAAGTTCCTTCGAGTGGCTCAGGGTGTCGGGCAGGTGGCCGAGTCCGCGTGATGCGATTGGGCGCCGTAATGGCGGCTGGGGTTTACTTCCAACGTAGTTCGTTGTGATCTTACAGCTGTAACCGGGCATGCCAAATTGTGTTAACCGTTTCTAGGGAAACACCTTCGATGAGCCCACAGACTATCGGTGTCAAGGGATCGTGTTACGTGGAAGCCTCTTCTACACAGGGGAAAAGAAAGGAGAACGAGGAGCGTACATGAGCTACAACCCATTAGGCATAAACGAAGCTCGATTTACGAGTACGGGGAGAATACACATATAGAAGATTAGAAAAACGAAACTTATATTAAATGATAAAGCTCACAGTGATTACAGTACTCGTCTCTCAACTGGAAACAGTTCGTACAGAGCTTGCTGCTAGGATATTACTCTCGCTAAGAATGATCTAGATATTCCCCCCTCGAGTTATGCATAACTCGGGTTATATAGTTTTCCTTTTGATACAGAGTCAAGCCATCGGCTGATTGTGAGGGCTAAAACACAGCTATCTATTTCCTCACCTACTCTTCTACCTAACGACGAGTTTACATAATGTACTTATATTTCTGGCTTATGGACAACAACTAGAACCTTAATCTAGGGCCTTAGACCAACTCGACCACCTCATCAACCCTCATGTGAATGATATTAGTCGTTTCTCAACAAAATCTTTGCATGTTCATGGATGATTTTATCGTAGACTATGATGCCTCGATGATTAGAGCGAGATTTGAAGCCATGCCCTTTCGGACTAGAACCTTAATCTAGCACCTTAGACCAACTTTTCCACCTCATCAACCCTCATTGCAATGATATTAGAGATTTCTCCACAAAATATATGCATGTTATGGATGATTTTACCCTAGACTGTGATGCCTCGATGATGAGAGAGGGATTTGAACCCATGCCTTTCCGGACAAGAACCTTAAAATATCGCCTTAGACCAACTCGGCCACCTCATCAACCCTCAAATGAATGACATTAGGAGTTTATCAACAAAATCTTTGCATGATCATCGATGATTTTACCCTAGATTGTGATACCTCCATAATGACGGGGAGATTTGAAGCCACTCCCTTTCCGACTAGAACCTTAATCTAAGAACTTAGACCAACTCGACCACCTCATCAACCCTCATTTAAATGATATTATTTCATTTCATGGATGTTTTTACTGTAGAGTGTGATCCCTTGTTCATGAGAATGGGAATTGAACCTACGCCCTTGCGGACGAGAACCTTAATCTAGCGCCTTAGTCCAACCCGGCCACCTCATCAACCCTCAAGTTGTATTTCTCGATATTTCTCAATGAAATCTTTGCCTGTTCGTGGATGATTTTAGCAGATGATTTTACCCTAGACTGTGACCCCTCGATGATGACAGTGGGATTTAAACCCACGGCCTTTCGGACTAGAACCTTAATCTAGCGCCTTACACCAACTCGGCCACCTCATCAACCCTTGTGTGATTGATAATAGGAATTTCTCAAAAAAATCTCTTAATGTTCATAGATGACTTTACCCTAGACCTTGATGCCTTGATGATGAGAGTGGGATTTGAACCCACGCCCTTTCGGACTAGAACCTTAATCTAGCGCCTTAGACCAACTCGGCCACCTCATCAACCCTCAAGTGAATGATATTAGACATTTCACAACAAAATCTTTACATGTTCATCGTTGATTTTACCCTACACTGTGATGCCTCGATGATGAGAGTGGGATTTGAACCCACACCCTTTTGGACTAGAACCTTAATCTAGCGCATTAGACCAACTCGGCCACCTCATCAACCCTCAAGTCGTACTTTTGGATATTTCTCAACGAAATCTTTGCATGTTCATGGATGATTTTAGTAGATGATTTTACCCTAGACTGTGAGCCCTCGATGATGACAGTGGGATTTTAAACCCACGCCCTTTCAAACTAGAACCTTAATCTAGCGCCTTAAACAAACTCTGCCAATCTCATCAACCCTTATGTCAATGATAATAGGCATTTCTCAACAAAATCTTTTAATGTTCATGGATAATTTTACCCTATACTTTGATACCTCGATGATGAGAGTGGGATTTGAACCCACGCCCTTTCGGACTAGAACCTTAATCTAGGGCCTTAGACCAACTCGGCCACCTCATCAACCCTCAAGTTATATTGGATATTTCTCAATGAAATCTTTACATGTTCGTGAATGATTTTATACTAAACTTTGATGCCTCGACGATGAGATTGGGATTTCAACCCACGCCCTTTCGGACTAGAACCTTATTCTAGCGCCTTAGAGAAACTCGGCCACCTCATCAACCCTCAAGTCGTAATTTTGGATATTTCTCGTCGAAATCTTTGCATGTTCGTGGCTAATTTTATTAAAGGATTTTAACCTAGACATGAGCCCTCGATGATGACAGATGGATTTAAACCCACGCCCTTTCAGACTAGAACCTTAATCTAGCGCCTTAGAACAACTCAGCCACCTCATCAACCCTTGTGTGAATGATAATAGGCAATTCTCAACAAAATCTTTTAATGTTCATGGATGATTTTACCCTATACTTTTATACCTCAATGATGAGAGTGGGATTAGAACCCACGCCCTTTCGGACTAGAACATTAATATAGCGCCTTAGTCCAACTAGGCCACCTCATCAACCCTAAAGCCATAATTGATATTTCTCAACGAAATCTTTGCATGTTCGTGGATGATTTTATGCTAAACTGTGATTCCTCGATGATGAGAGTGGGATTAGAACCCACGCCCTTTCGGACTAGAACATTAATATAGCGCCTTAGTCCAACTAGGCCACCTCATCAACCCTAAAGCCATAATTGATATTTCTCAACGAAGTCTTTGCATGTTCGTGGATGATTTTATGCTAAACTGTGATTCCTCGATGATGAGAGTGGGATTTGAACCCACGCCCTTTCGGACTAGAACCTTAATCTAGCGCCTTAGACCAACTCGGCCACCTCATCAACCCTCAAGTCAAATTTGATATGTCTCAAAGAAATCTTTGCATGTTCGTGGATGATTTTATGCTAAACTGTGATGCCTCGATGATAAGAGTGGGATTTGAACCCACGCCCTTCGGACTACAACCTTAATCTAGCGCTTTAGACCAACTCGGCCACCTCATCAACCCTCAAGTCATATTTTTGGATATTTCTCATCGAAATCTTTGCATGTTCGTGGATGATTTTAGCAGATGATTTTACCCTAGACTGCGAGCCCTCAATGATGATAGTGGGATTTAAACCCACGACCTTTCAGACTAGAACCTTAATCTAGCGCCTTAGACCAACTTGACCACCTCATCAACCCTTGTGTGAATGATAATAGGCATTTCTCAAAAAAATCTTTTAATGTTCATGGATTACTTTACCCCAAACTGCGAGCCCTCAATGATGACAGTGGGATTTAAACCCACGCCCTTTCAGACTAGAACCTTAATCTAGCGCCTTAGACCAACTCGACCACCTCATCAACCCTTGTGTGAATGATAATAGGCATTTTTCAAAAAAATCTTTTAATGTTCATGGATTACTTTACCCTAGACTTTGATGCCTCGATGATGAGAGTGGGATTTGAACCCACGCCCTTCCGGACTAGAACCTTAATCTAGCGCCTTAGACCAACTCGGCCACCTCATCAACCCTCAAGTTGTATTTTGGGATATTTCTCAATGAAGTCTTTGCATGTTCGTGGATGATTTTAGCAGAGGATTTTACCCTAGACTGTGAGCCCTCGATGATGACAGTGGTATTTAAACCCACGTCGTTTCAGACTAGAACCTTAATCTAGCGCCTTAGACCATTCAGACTAGAACCTTAATCTAGCGCTATGAGCCCTCGATGATGACAGTGGTATTTAAACGCACGTCGTTTCAGACTAGAACCTTAATCTAGCGCCTTAGACCATTCAGACTAGAACCTTAATCTAGCGTCTTAGACCAACTCTGCCATCTCATCAACCCTTGTGTGAATGATAATAGGCAATTCTCAACAAAATCTTTTAATGTTCATGGATGATTTTACCCTATGCTTTGATACCTCGATGATGAGAGTGGGATTTGAACCCACGCCCTATCGGACTAGAACCTTAATCTAGCGCCTTAGACCAACTCGGCCACCTCATCAAACCTCAGGTTATATTGGATATTTCTCAATGAAATCTTTGCATGTTCGTGGATGATTTTATGCTAAACTTTGATGCCTCGATGATGAGAGTGGGATTAAAACCCACGCTCTTTCGGACTAGAACCTTAATCTAGCGCCTTAGAGAAACTCGGCCACCTCATCAACCCTCAAGTCGTATTTTAAGATATTTCTCATCGAAATCTTTGCATGTTCGTGGATGATTTTATTCAAGGATTTTACCCTAGACTGCGAGCCCTCGAGGATGACACTGGGATTTAAACACACGCCCTTTCAGACTCGAACCTTAATCTAGCGACTTAGAACAACTCGGCCACCTCATCAACCCTTCTGTGAATGATAATAGGGAATTCTCAACAAAATCTTTTAATGTTCATGGATGATTTTATCCTATAGTTTTATACCTCGATGATGAGAGTGGGATTAGAACCCACGCCCTTTCGGACTAGAACCTTAATATAGCGTCATAGACCAACTCGGCCACCTCATCAACCCTCAAGCCATAATTGATATTTCTCAACGAAATCTTTGCATGTTCGTGGATGATTTTATTCTAAATTGTGATTCCTCGATGATGAGAGTGGGATTTGAACCCACGCCCTTTTAGACTAGAATCTTAATCTAGCGCCTTAGACCAACTCGGCCACCTCATCAACCCTCAAGTTAAATTTGATATGTCTCAATAAAATCTTTGCATGTTCCTGGATGATTTTATGCTAAATTGTGATGCCTCGATGATGAGAGTGGGATTTGAACCCACGCCCTTCGGACTACAACCATAATCTAGCGATTATGACCAACTCGGCTACCTCATCAACCCTCAAGTCATATTTTTGGATATTTCTCAACGAAATCTTTGCATGTTTGTGGATGATTTTAGCAGATACCCTAGACTGTGAGCCCTCGATGATGACAGTGGTATTTAAACCCACGTCGTTACAGACTAGAACCTTAATCTAGCACCTTAGACCATTTAGACTAGAACCTTAATCTAGCGCCTTAGAACAACTCTGCCATCTCATCAACCCTTGTGTGAATGATAATAGGCAATTCTCAACAAAATCTTTTAATGTTCATGGATGATTTTACCCTATACCTTTATATCTCAATGATGAGAGTGGGATTTCAACCCACGCCCTTTCGTACTAGAACCTTAATCTAGCGCCTTAGATAAACTCAGCCACCTAATCAACCCTCAAGTCGTATTTTTAGATATTTCTCATCGAAATCTTTGCATGTTCGTTGATGATTTTAGCAGATGATTTTACCCTAGACTGCGAGCCCTCGATGATGACAGTGGGATTTAAACACACGCCCTTTCAGACTAGAACCTTAATCTACCGACTAAGAACAACTCGACCACCTCATCAACCCTTGTTTGAATGATAATAGGCAATTCTCAACAAAATCTTTTAATGTTCATGGATGATTTTACCCTATACTTTTATATCTCGATGATGAGAGTGGGATTAGAACCCACGTCCTTTCGGACTAGAACCTTAATATAGCGCCTTAGACCAACAAGGCCACCTCATCAACCCTCCAGCCATAATTGATATTTCTCAACGAAATCTTTGCATGTTCGTGCATGATTTTATTAAAGGATTTTACCCTAGACTGCGAGCCCTAGATGATGACAGTGGGATTTAAACACACGCCCTTTCAGACTAGAACCTTAATCTACCGACTAAGAACAACTCGACCACCTCATCAACCCTTGTGTGAATGATAATAGACAATTCTCAACAAAATCTTTTAATGTTCATGGATGATTTTACCCTATACTTTTATATCTCGATGATGAGAGTGGGATTTGAACCCACGCCCTTTCGGACTAGAACCTTAATCTAGCGCCTTAGACCAACTCGGCCACCTCATCAACCCTCAAGTTAAATTTGATATGTCTCAATGAAATCTTTGCATGTTCGTGGATGATTTTATGCTAAACTGTGATGCCTCGATGATGAGAGTGGGATTTGAACCCACGCCTTTTCGGACTACAACCTTAATCTAGCGCTTTAGACCAACTCGGCCACCTCATCAACCCTCAAGCCGTATTTTTGGATATTTCTCATCGAAATCTTTGCATGTTCGTGGATGATTTTAGCAGTTGATTTTACCCTAGACTGCGAGCCCTCAATGATGACTGTGGGATTTAAACCCACGCCCTTTCGGACTAGCACCTTAATCTAGCGCCTTAGACCAACTCTGCCATCTCATCAACCCTTGTGTGAATGATAATAGGCATTTCTCAAAAAAATCTTTTAATGTTCATGGATGACTTTACCCTAGACTTTGATGCCTCGATGATGAGAGTGGGATTTGAACCCACGCCCTTTCGGACTAGAACCTTAATCTAGCGCCTTAGACCAACTCGGCCACCTCATCAACCCTCGAGTTGTATTTTTGGATATTTCTCAACGAAATCTTTGCATGTTCGTGCATGATTTTAGCAAATGATTTTACCCTAGACTGCGAGCCTTCGATGATGATAGTGGGATTTGAACCCACGCCCTTTTGGACTAGAACCTTACTCGAGCGCCTTAGACCAACTCTGCCATCTCATTAACCCTTGTGTGAATGATAATAGTTTTTTCTCAACAAAATCTTTTAATGTTCATGGATGACTTTACCCTAGACTTTGATGCCTCGATGATGAGAGTGGGATTTGAACCCACGCCCTTTCGGACTAGAACCTTAATCTAGCGCCTTAGACCAACTCGGCCACCTCATCAACCCTCAAGTCGTATTTTTGGAGATTTCTGAACGAAATCTTTGCATGTTCATGGATGATTTTAGCAAATGATTTTACCCTAGACTGTGAGCCCTCGGTCATAACAGTGGGATTTAAACCCATGGCCTTTCGGACTAGAACCTTAATCTAGCGCCTTAGACCAACTCTGCCATCTCATCAACCCTTGTGTGAATGATAATAGGCAATTCTCAACAAAATCTTTTAATGTTCATGGATGATTTTACCCTATACTTTGATACCTCGATGATGATAGTGGAATTTGAACCCTCACCCTTTCGGACTAGAACCTTAATCTAGCACCTTAGACCAACTCGGCCACCTCATCAACCCTCAAGTCATATTGACTATTTCTCAATGAAATCTTTGCATGTTCGTGGAGGATTTTATGCTAAATTGTGATGCCTCGATGATGAGAGTGGGATTTGAACCCATGCCCTTTCGGACTAGAACCTTAATCTAGCGCCTTAGACCAACTCGGCCACCTCATCAACCCTCATTGCAATGATATTAGAGATTTCTCCACAAAATATTTGCATGTTTATGGATTATTTCACCCTAGACTATGATGCCTTGATGATGAGATATGTATTTGAACCCACGCCTTTCAAGACAAGAACCTTAAAATATCTCTTTAGACCAACTCAGCCACCTCATCAACCCCCAAGTATTTGATATTAAGCATTTCGGAACAAAATCTTTGCATGTTCATGGATGATTTGAGCCTAGACTGTGATAACTCGATAATGAGAGTGCCCTTTCGAACTAGAACACTTATCTAACGCCTTAGCCCAACTCGGCCACCTCATCAACCTTCGAACAAATCATATTAGACATTTCTCAACAAAATCATTGCATGTTCAAAGATGATTTTTCCCAAGACTGTGATACCTCGATAATGAGAGCGTTATTTGAACCCACGCTCTTTTGGACTAGAATCTTAATCTAGAGCCTTAGACCAACTTAGCCACCTCATTGGAATGATATTAGAGGTTCTCAATGAAATCTTTGCATGTTTATGGATGATTTTACCCTATACCGTGATGCCTCGATGAGAGTAGGATTTGAACCCACACCCTTTCAAATTAGAACCTTAATCTAGCGTTGCCTTATCAACCCTCAACTCAATGATATTGGACATTTTTCAACCCTATCAACCCTTAGGTGAATGATATTGGACATTTCTCAACCCCATCAACCCTCACGTGAATTATATTGGACATTTCTCAACCAAATGTTTGCATGTTCGTGGATGATTTAATGCTAGACTATGATGCCTCGATGATGAGAGTGGAATTTGAACCCACGCCCTTTCGTATTAGACCTTAAACTTGCACCACCTCATCAACCCTCATTGTAATCATATTGGAGATTTCTCAACGAAATCTTTGCATGTTCGTGGATTATTTTACCCTAGATTGTGATGCCTCGATGATAAGTATGGGATTTGAACCCACGCCCTTCCAGACTAGAACCTTAATGTAGTGCCACCTTATCAACCCTCAAGTGAATGATATTAGGCATGTCTCAACAAAATCATTGCATATTCATGGATGATTTTACACTACACTGTGATGCCTCGATGATGAGAGTGGAATTTGAACCGACGCCCTTTCGGACTAGAACCTTAATCTAGCGCCACCTTTTCAACCGTCAAATGAATGATATTGGAAATTTCTCAACCCCATCAACCCTCATGTGAATGATATTAGGCCTTTCTCAACCAAATCTTTGCATGTCCGTGCATGATTTTTCCCTAGACTGTGCTACCTCGTTGATGAGAGCGGGATTGGAACCCACTCCCTTTCAGATGAGAACCTTAATCTAGTGCCTTAGACCAACTCGGGCACCTCATCAACCCTCAGGTGAACGATATTAGGCATTTGTCAACAAAATCTTTGCATCGTCGTGGATGATTTTACCCTAGAGTGTGACACGTCGTTGATGAGTGTGGGATTTGAACCCACGCCCTTTCAGACTAAAACCTTAATCTAGCGCCTTAGACCAACTCCGCCACCTCATGAACCCTTAGTGGAACGATATTAGGCATTTGTCAACAAAATATTTCCATGGTCGTGGATGATGTTACTCTAGAGTGTGATACCTCGTTGATGAGAGCGGGATATGAACCCACGTCGTTTCGGACTAGAACCTTAATCTAGCACCTTAGACCAACTCAGCCACCTCAGAGTGAACGATATTGTGCATTTCTCAACAATCTTCAACATTTGCATGATCATGGATGCTTTTACTCTAGATTGTGATGCCTCCATGATGAGAGCTAGATTTGAACCCCCGTCGTTTCGGACATGAACCTTACTCTAGCGCCTTAGACCAACTCGGCCAACTTATCAACCCTCATGTGAACAAGGATATTAATCATTTCTCAACAAAATCTTTGCATGTTCATGGATGATTTTACCCTAAACTTTGATGCATCGATGATGAGAGCGGGATTTGAAGCCACGCCCTTTCAAACTAGAACCTTAATCTAGCGCCTTAGACCAACTTTGCCACCTCACCAACCATCATTGGAATGATATTAGAGATTTCTCCACAAAATATTTGTAGGTCTATGGATGATTTTACCCTGGACTGTGATGCCTCGATGATGACGGAGGAATTTGAACCTACGCCTTTCCGGACAAGAACCTTAAAATAGCATCTTAGACCAACTCGGCCACCTCATCAACCCTCAAGTGAATGATATTAGGCGTTTCTCAACAAAATCTTTGCATGATCATGGATGATTTTACCCTAGACTGTGATACCTCCATCATGACAATCTTTGCATGATCATGGATGATTTTGCCCTAGACTGTGATACCTTCATCATGACAGTGGAATTTGAACCCACACCCTTTCAGACGAGAACCTTAATTTAGCGCCTTAGACCAACTTGGCCAACTCTGATCCTCTAGTCAATGAGGATATTAGACATTTCTCAACAAAATCTTTATATGTTCATAGATGATTTTACGCTAAACTATGATGCCTGGATGATGAGAATCTTTAGATGTTTATGGATGATTTTACCCTAGACTGTGATGTTCCTTGACGATAAGAGTGGGATTTGAACCCACGGCCTTTCGGACTATAATCTGAATCTAACGCCTTAGACCAAGAACCCACGCGCTTTCGGTCTAGAACATGAATATAATGCCTTAGACCAACCCGGCCACCTCATCAATGCTCATGTGGATGATGTTAGGGATTTCTCAACAAAATCTTTACATGTTCATGGATGATTTTACCCTATCGGACTATAATCTGAATCTAACGCCTTAGACCAAGAACCCACGCGCTTTCGGTCTAGAACATGAATATAATGCCTTAGACCAACCCGGCCACCTCATCAATGCTCATGTGGATGATGTTAGGGATTTCTCAACAAAATCTTTACATGTTCATGGATGATTTTACCCTAGACTGTGATGCCTCGATGATGAGAGTCAAATTTGAACCCACGCCCTTTCAGACTAGAACCTGAATCTAGCGCCTTAGACCGACTCGGCCACCTCATCAACCTTTAAGTGAATTATGTTAGGCATTCCTCAACAAAGTCTTTGCATGTTCATGGATGATTTCACCCTAGACCGTGATGCCTCGATGATGAGAGTGGGATTTGAACCCACGCCCTCCGGACTAGAACCTTAAACTTCCACCACCTCATCAACCCTCATTGGAATGAGGTTGGAGATTTCTCAATGAGATCTTTGCATGTTCATGGATTATTTTACCCTAGACTGTGATGCCTCATTGATGAGAGTGGGATTTGAACCCATGCCCTTCCGGACAAGAACCTTAATGTTGCGTCATCTCATCAACCCTCAAATGAGTGATATTAGGCATTTCTAAACAAAATCATTGCATGTTCATGGATGATTTTACAGTATACGGTCTGCCTCGATGATGAGAGTGGGATTTGAACCCACAGCCTTTCGGACTAAAACCTTAATCTGGCACCACCTTATCAACCCTCAAATGAATGATATTGGACATTTCTCAACCCATCAACCCTCACCTGAATGATATTATGCGTTTCTCAACCAAATTATATTATAAGTTTCTTAACCAAATCTTTGCATGTTCGTGGATGATTTTACCCTAGACTGTAATGCCTCCATGATGAGAGCGGGATTTGAACCCACGCCCCTTCAGACTAGAACCTTAATCTAGAGCCTTAGAACAACTCGGCCACCTTATCAACCCTCATGTGAACGATATTAGTCGTTTCTCAACAAAATCATTGCATGATCTCGGATTATTTTACCATAGACTGTGATGCCTCGATGATGAGAGCGGGATTTGAACCCACGCCCTTCCGAACTAGAACCTTAATCTAGCGCCATAGACCAACTCGGCCACCTCATCAACCCTCAAGTGAATGATATTAGGCTCAACAAAATCATTGCATGATCATGGATGGTTTTACCTTACACTGTGATGCCTACATGATGACCAAGTTGGCCACCTCATCAACCCTCATGTGTTATCATATTAGCATTTCTCAGCAAAATCTTTACTTGTTCATGGATGATTTTACCCTACACTTTAATGCCTCGATGATGAGAGTGGGATTTGAACCCACGTCCTTTCGAACTAGAACCTGAATCTAGCGGTTGGACCAACTCAACCACCTCATCAAGCCTCAAGAGAATGATATTAGGCATTTCTCAACAAAATCTTTGTTCATGGATGATTTTACCCTAAAAGTGATGTCTCAATGATGAGAGTGTGATTTGAACCCACGCCCTTTTAGACTAGAACCTTAATCTAGCGCCTTGGACTAATTTGGTCACCTCATCAACCCTCATGTGAAAATATTAGGCGTTTCTCATCAAATCTTTACATGTTCATGGATGATTTTACCCTAAACTGTGATGGCTCGATGATGAGAGTATGATTTGAACCAACGCCCTTTCGGACTAGAACCTTAATCTAGCACCTTGGGCCAACTCGGTCACCTTATCAACCCTCATGTGAATGATATTAGGCATTTCACAACAAATCTTTACATGTTCATGGATGATTTTACCATAGACTTCAATGCCTCGATGATGAGAGTGGGATTTGAACGCACGCCATTCTGGAAAAGAAGCTTAAAATAACGCCTTAGACCAACTCAGACACCTCATCAACCCCCAAGTATTTGATATTAGGCATTTTTGAAAAAAATCATTACATGTTCATGGATGATTTTGGCCTAGACTGGGATACCTCAATAATGAGAGTGCCCTTTCGGACTAGAACCTAATCTAGCCTTAGCCCAACTCGGCCACCTCATCAACCTTTGAACAAAGCATATTAGATGTTTCTCAACAAAATATTTGCATGTTCATAGATGATTTTACCCAAGACTGTGATGCCTCAATGATGAGAGAGGTATTTGAACCCATGCCCTTTCAGACTAGAACCTTAATACAGAGCCTTAGACCAACTTAGCCACTTCATTAACCCTCATTGGAATGATATTAGATGTTTTTCAACGAAATCATTGCATGTTCATGGATGATTTTACCCTAGCCCGTGATGCCTTGATGATGAGAGTGGGATTTGAACCCACGCCCTCCGGACTAGAACCTTAAACTTCCACCACCTCATCAACACTCATTGGAATGATGTTGGAGATTTCTCAATGAGATCTTTGCATGTTCATGGATTATTTTACCCTAGACCGTGATGCCTCATTGATGAGAGTGGGATTTGAACCCATGCCCTTCCGGACAAGAACCTTAATGTTGCGCCATCTCATCAACCCTCAAGTGAGTGATATAAGGCATTTCTGAACAAAATCATTGCATGTTCATGGATGATTTTAGAGTAGACGGTGTGCCTCGATGATGAGAGCGGGGATTGAACCCACAGCCTTTCGGACTAAAACCTTAATCTAGCGCCACCTTATCAACCCTCAAATGAATGATATTGGACATTTCTCAACCCATCAACCCTCACCTAAATGATATTATGCGTTTCTTAACCAAATCTTTGCATGTTCGTGGATGATTTTGCCCTAGACTGTAAGGCCTCCTTAATGAGAGCGGGATTTGAACCCACGCCCTTTCGGACTAGAACCTTAATCTAGAGCCTTAGACCAACTTATTCACCTCATTAACCGTCATTGGAGTGATATTAGAGGTGTCTCAACGAAATCTTTGCATGTTCATGGATGATTTTACCCTAGACCGTCATGCCTCGATGATGAGAGTGGGATTTGAACCCACGCCCTCTGGACTAGAACCTCAAACTTCCACCACCTCATCAACTCTCATCGGAATGATATTGGAGGTTTCTCAAAAAAATCTTTGCATGCTCATGGATTATTTTACCCTAGACCGTGATGCCTCGATGATGAGAGTGGGATTTGAACCCACGCCCTTCTGGACAAGAACCTTAATGTTGCGCCATCTCATCAACCCTCATGTGAGTGATATTAGGCATTTGTCAACAAAATCATTGCATGTTCATGGATGATTTTACACTAGACGATGTGCCTCGATGATGAGAGTGGGATTTGAACCCACAACCTTTCGGACTAGAACCTTAATGTAGTGCCACCTTATCAACCCTCAAATGAATGATATTGGAAATTTCTCAACCCATCAACCCTCACCTGAATGATGTTATGTGTTTCTCAACCAAATCTTTGCATGTTCGTGGATGATTTTACCCTAGACTGTGATGCCTCCATGACAAGAGCGGGATTTGAACCCACGCCCTTTCGGACTAGAACCTTAATCTAGCGTCTTAGACCATCTCGGCCACCTCATCAACCCTCAAGTGAATGATAATATTCATTTCTCAACAAAATCATTGCATGATCTCGGATGATTTTACCGTACACTGTGATGCCTCCATGACGAAAGCGGGATTTGAACCCACGCCCTTTCGGACTAGAACCTTAATCTAGCGCCTTGGACCAACTCAGCCACCTCATCAACCCTCAAGTGAATGATATTAGGCGTTTGTCAACAAAATCATTGCATGATCACAGATGAATTTACCCTACATTGTGATGCCTACATGATGATAGTTGGTTTTGAACCCACGCCCTTTTGGACTAGAACCTTAATCTAGCGCCTTAGACAAAGTTGGCCACCCCATCAACCCTCATGTGTTATCATATTAGGCATTTCTCAACAAAATCTTTTAATGCGTCGATGATGAAAGTGCAATTTGAACCCACGCCCTTTCGGACTAGAACCTTAATCTAGCGGCATGGACCAACTCGACCACCTCATCAACCCTCAAATGAATGATATTAGATGCATATCTCAACAAAATCATTGCATGTTCATGGATTATTTTACCCTAGAAGTGATGCCTCGATGATGAGATTGCGATTTGAACCCACGCCCTTTCGGACTAGAACCTTAATCTAGCGCCTTGGACCAATTCGGTCACCTCATCAACCCTCATGTGAATAATATTAGGCATTTCTCATCAAATCTTTACATGACATGGATGATTTTACCCTAAACTGTGATGGCTCGATGATGAGAGTACGATTTGAACCCACGCCTTTTCGGACTAGAACCTTAATCTAGTGTCTTGGACCAACTCGGTCACCTTATCAACCCTCATGTGAATGATATTAGGCATTTCTCAACAAATCTTTACATGTTCATGAATGATTTTACCATAGACTTTAATGCCTCGATGATGAGAGTGGGATTTGAATGCACGCCATTCCGGAAAAAAACCTTAAAATAACGCCTTAGACCAACTCGGACACCTCATCAACCCACTTATGAATTATATAAGACATTTCTCAACAAAATCTTTGTTCATGGTTGATTTTACCCTAATCTATGATGTCTCGATGATGAGAGTGGGATTTGAACCCACGCCCTTTTGGACTAAAACCTTAATCTAGCGCCTTAGACCAAGTCGGCCACCTCATCAACCCTCATGTGAATAATATTAGGCATTTCTTAATAAAATCTTTGTTCATAGTTGATTTTACCCTTGACGCCTTATTAGACATTTCTCAACAAAATCTTTAAATTTCATGGATGATTTTACATGTACACTTTCTTAGCTTATATATAGACCTGTCCTACACAGAGTCTTTAGATGTTCCTAAGTTTATTATTTTACGTTAAATTGTGATGCCTCAATGATGAGAGTGGGATTGAACCCACGCCCTTTCGGACTAGAACCTTAATCTAGTTCCTTAGACCAACTCGACCACCTCATATACTAATTCTTTGCTTATATGTATGCCAAGAAAGAAATGTGTAGTTCTAATCTACACGAATTCTTCAAATGTTCCTAAGTTCATGATTTTATGCTATGATGAGAATGGGATTTGAACCCATGCCCTTTCGAAATAGAACATGAATCTAGTGCCTTAGACCAGCTCGACCACCTCATCAACATTCAACTAGAAAATACTAGGCTTCCATCTTGGCCTAATATGATTTCTCGAGCACACTCTTTCGATCTAGAACTTTAATCTAACATCTTAGACCAACTCGGCCACCTCATCAACTGTCCTTAACTGGAGGATACTAGACTGATTCCATCTTGGCCCTCTATATGCTATAATTATTGTTCTTAGCTTATGTTGGCCCTTAATGAATAGTTTTAGACTTTAATGTTGTTACTATATATATGTACGTCATTGTTCTTAGCTTATGTTTTGGCGAGGATTGAATTGCATAGGCGTTTTTTTATTAATGTCTTTATATATTTCTTGAGAATTTTACGCTTGATTGCCATGCCGCGATGATGAGAGTGGGATTTAAACCCACGCCCTTTCTGAATAAAACCTTAATCTAGGGTTGAGTTGGTCTAAAGCCCTAGATTAAGGTTTTATTCTAAAAGGGCAGTATTAAAACCTTAATCTAGCACCATAGACCTACTCCGCCACCACATGAACCCTCAAGTGGAGGTTATTAGACCTCCATCTTTGCCTTCTATGTACATAACAACCATTCTTCTTAGCTTATGATTAGGCTAAGATATAAATGCTTAGGCATTTTCTCAATTAAGTGTTTACATGTCCCATGATGATTTTATGCTAAATTTTCATGCCTCGACGATGAGAGTGGAATTTGAACCGATGCCCTTTCAGACTAGAATCTTAATCTAACGCACTAGACTTAACTTGGCCACCTTATCAAACCTCAACAGAGAATATTTGAAATGACAATGGTTGAGCCTTCTAATACGGAAACTTTTCCCTGAACTTATCGTCAATCCATAAATAAGTGTGTTTGGCATATTGACCCCGAATGCATCCAAGAATTGTCTAAATATTGAACCTTTGTTAATCGCAGAACCCTACCATCCCAAACTTCCAAAATCAATTTCAGATCGAGAGATAAAACAAGACTTCCTCCAATTTATATGAAACCTTGAAACCAACGCAAAATTATTTAACACTTGCATATTCTTTTCAAGATTTTCTTTTGAGGTTTGTAAGAACATAAATGAGTTAGTCATTTGCCAAGGTGTGTGCAATTAATTTTTCTTCAAAAGGAAGATACAAACCCACGAGACACAATATCACCACATGTTGTAAGAGACAGAAATAATAATAAGAAAGGAGGCAATGCAATACAAAATATCAATGGGCTAAGCAAGCATCCTTCTTGCACCGATCTAGATTTGCATTGCTGAGGATGATATTCCTAAAACCGCTTTTCGTACACGCTATGGCCATTATGAGTTTTTAGTCATGCCTTTCGGGTTGACTAATCTCCAGCCGCATTCCAACAAGCGATGAATGATGTTTTCTAAGATCAACTCGGTGATTTTGTTGTCGTCCTCTTGGATGATATTTTGATATATAGTCATACCTTGCAAGATCATGTTCAACATGTTCGATTTGTTTTGCAAAAGTTGCGTGACAACTCTTTCTATGCAAAACATTCAAAATGTGATTTTTTCCAAAAATCTATTGTGTACCTAGCTCATTTAATTACGGAAAATGGTGTTGAAATTGAACCTTCTCGTATTGAAAAGGTTAAACTTTGGCCCATTCCTAGTAATATTCGTGAACTGTGATCATTCTTAGGGTTTGTTGGATTTTTACGAAAATCAATTCGTAACTATTCCAAATTGACGACGTCATTAACTGGCCTTTTAAAAGGTCATCCACGTAAGTCTTTCAAACCAATTGCATGGAATGAACAACTTGACAAATCTTTTGAGGCACTCAAAGAGCATGTGTGTCAGGCTCCCACTCTTCTACTAACAGACCCTTCTAAGCCTTTCTCAATCGAAACCAATGCTAGTGATTATGCTATTGGTGCCGTTCTTTATCAAGGCAGTCACCCTATTTCTTTTGAAAGTAAGACGCTTGATGTTGCTCAATCTCGGTATTCGGTTCAAGAGAAAGAGTTGTTTGCGGTAATACATGCACTTAAAACATGAAGGCACTATTTCTATGGAAATAAATTTGTGGTTACAACAGTCCATCAATCATTGAAGTATTTTTGTGACCAGCCAGATCTTTTTGGTCGTAAAGGCCGTCGAGCTGACCTTATGCAAGATTTTGATTTTCCCATACGGTATCGTAAGGGTTCTATGAACACTATTGCAGATGCTCTTAGTCGCATTAAAGAAGTTAACATGCTTAGCTTCACGGAAATAAAATCTGATCTTTTAGATCACCTTCGAGGGAAATACCTTGATGACAGTTATTTTTCGAAATACTGGACGAAAGCCAAATCTGGTTTCGATGCCAATACTAGCTCCCTACCCTCGAAGGCGACCTTTCACATTACAAACAGTTTGCTCTACCGTAGTGGAAAGGTCTGTGTTCCAGGTTTACCAAACGTAAAAATGAATCTCATGATACACCATTTGCGGGTCATCCTGGAATACAACGCACACTCATTCTCATCTCGAGTACTTTTTTCTGGCCTAAGATGTACTTTGACGTGCATAAATACGTAACTCAATGCTTACAATGTCAGATTAATAAGTCGGAACGACTTAAAGCTGCGGGTCTTTTACATCCATTAGATATTCCCAACAACAAATGGGAAAGTATCTCGATGGATTTTATTGTTAGTTTACCTCGTACACAAAGGGGTTATGATGCCATTTGGGTTGTCGTTGACAAACTAACAAATTTGGCTAGATTTATTCCTACCAAAACCACAGTAACCGCTCAACAATTGGCTTATCAATTTGTTGATGAGTTATTTCGCTTTTATGGATTACTGATGGATATTGTTAGTAATCAAGATTCCAAGTTTACTACTGACTTTTGGACTCAGGTCTTTAAGAAACTAGAAACTACGTTGAGCATGAGTTCCGCGGATCATCCTCAATCTGATGGACAAACTGAACAAGTTAATCAAATTATTGAGGACATGCTTCGAGCTTATGTAGCAAAAACCCCTTCTAAGTGGGAGCAATACCGTCCTATCTTAGAATTTGCCTATAATAGCTCTAAACATACATCCATTGGATATAGTCCTTTTATGTTGATGTATGGTTTTCAACCACGTGCCCCAGTTGATGTCACAATTCATCGTGATACATTAGACAGTACACACAATTTTTTGCAAGACGTGAACCAAATGTTGCATATTGCCAAAGAGAATGTTAAGACGGCTCAAGATCGTGCTCAATTTTATGTTGATTAGGATAGACGTCCTCATGCATTTACTATTGGTCAAAAAGTCTTTTTGCGTGTCCCAACCGACTCTACGTCATTGTCTACGAGCAAGTGCGCTAAGTTAGCCCCATGATATTGTGGCCCATTTGAAATCCTTAAGCGGGTTGGGTCATCTGCTTATCACTCTGCCTTACCCCGTAACGTTGGTATTCATCCTGTTTTTCACATCAGTCGTCTAAAACCATTTTTAGGCTCTAGTGATAACACCATCACAATCCAAGATCTTGTAACATTAGAGGATTTTTCTTACAAACCTCATGTTCCTGAATGAATTCTTGATTCTCGTACTAAATGTTTATGTTCTAAAGAGATTCGGCTATTCAAGATCAAATGGATGGATAAACCTATTGATGATGCCACATGGGAACGTGAGCATACTCTTAAGGCACAATTTCCTCACTTTATATTGCAAGAGTGCAATCTTTTGAAGTAGGGGAGTATGTTATGTACACATAATGTTTATGAGGGTAGGTCACTAATATTTACATTAGTGAAGGGTATGTTCACTAATGTTAAAAAGGGGACTAATGGTTGGATAGAAGGAATGATAGGTGCATGCACTATCATGATTTGGACAACCAATGAATGGAGAGCCTTTTAGAAAGGCACATCTATTCAAGGGGCCTAGGAAAAGGTATAAATATGAGGCTTAGCTACCCTCATAAGGGGATTACGTCGGAAGGTTGTTGTCTTAGACACTGGTGGTGTGGGCTAGGCTTTCGTCTTGACGATCGTGTTTATCTCTTCCAAGGTATTAGTCATCCTAATATCCGGCGGTATGGGACATCGGTGGTAGGTTGGCTATGTCTAGATCATAGCTCGAGGGTGGTCGGGTGGAACGGGTTCTTCTATCCATTCTATTTTCCTTCTTTTACTTTAGTTTGGTCTATTGATTAGTAATAGACTCCTAACAGGAAAGAATTTCCACTTGCTCCAATAAAGAAAATTGCCACGTTAGTACTCCCTTCAACTTTCGTAGATATGCTTTCACTCCATGTCTATCATCGAATACAAAAGCATTGCACATGTTCCAATTATGATGCAATACCCAATATCTCAGAAATAGAAAACAATCTCCATCTCTGATTTTGGGTCAACCTGTGTAAATTGTGCAAACACCCACTGTCTAGGTGTCAAATAACACCATGATAAAACTTGCCAAATTTGAGAAATGTAACACTAAGAAATCAGACATTGTACAAATCAATGAGTACTATCTTCCATTTGACCAGTGCAAAAAAAGCAATTACCCGTTGCTAGTCCACGACGCTTTACAACTAATCCCAAAGGCAATCCTCCAATCAAAACTCTCCAAATGAAGACCTTTGCTACAAGTAGAAATTTAGAATGTCAACTACGTTGTAAGATTTGTCACCACCCATGATCAGATTTGTGTATTTTCCATTCTTCTTCAACCTTAGATGATAACCATCCAAGAGACTCAACAAAGCAATTATACCAAAGATTGGTAGTAACTTGTAACAATGACGTTTGACCCTGTAAACACTAATCAATCCACAATTGTTCTCCTATCTGTAGAGGTAAGGGACCTTGCATCAATGGAATAATTTGTATTTGTTGCCAAATAAACCCATAATTAGGTGGGATGCGTAATAATTATCACGCTTCAATAAACTCTAACATTCTTTGAGATGGAACCTCAACTATATCTCCCACCTCTTTGACCCCCAAACGAAATAAACGATTAAATTGAGAGCGCAATCTCTCCTTTCCTAACCAACATAATAACCGAGAAGACACAAGTAACTCTTTTTGCAAAGAATTACAATGCTCTCTTCTAGATGATGGTTTCAATACACATAACAAGAGTGCTTCTTGCCAAGAGGTAACCAAGTGTTGAACACATGAAGAGCCCAAAATCCTAAGTGAAATACATCCATTCAGTAATTGCCACCATGAAGCCTTAATTGTTGTCCTCCCTTGTGTTAAACCCTTGTTCTCAATGAAATATTGAACAATAGATATTCGTGACTTTGAACACATGTCTTGTAATAATGAAAATCTATGAGCCATCATATGCTTAGATAAGTTCAATATTCCAACTTCCCCCAAGCGCTTAGGGATTGCTAGATGATTCCGCGCAACCCAAGTGATTCCCATCTTATCCCTCTTCTTCCACAATAAATATCAAAGAGGTAGTAAAACAAAATGCAAATCCTTGTTTGTCCATGGCAACAATGGTAAGTAATATAATATCATGGGTTCCATAATACATTGTACAACCTTCAAGCATACATGAAATGGCCAAGATTGTGACTTCCAATACATGAACTTATCCCTCAACTTACTAGACATCCATTCAATCAATTGACCATTTGTAACATTCATTCCTAATGGATAGCCCAAGTGTCGAAAAATAGAGCTTTTCTTCACCACGAATCATTGT